>NC_053023.1:695614177-695643746 GCF_003073215.2 Triticum urartu | reverse complement strand
GTTGCCCCGAGGTGGCCCCGCAGGCTGCCCAGTTCGGACCAACACTCAGAGGAGCACTGGCCCGGGGGGGGGGGGGTTAAAATAAAGATGACCCTTGGGTCCGCGAAACCCAAGGGAAAAAGGCTAGGTGGCGAATGGTAAAACCAATGTTGGGCATTGCTGGAGGAGTTTTATTCAAGGCGAACTGTCAAGGGGTTCCCATTATAACCCAACCGCGTGAGGAACGCAAAATCCGGGAACATAACACCGATATGACGGAAACTAGGGCGGCAAGAGTGGAACAAAACACCAGGCATAAGGCCGAGCCTTCCACCCTTTACCAAGTATATAGATGCATTAATTAAATAAAAGATATATTGATATCCCAATAAAATATCCATGTTCCAACAAGGAACAAACTTCAATCTTCACCTGCAACTAACAACGCTATAAGAGGGGCTGAGCAAAGCGGTAACATAGCCAAACAACGGTTTGCTAGGACAAGGTGGGTTAGAGGCTGGGCTTAACAATATGGGAGGCATGATAAGCAAGTGGTAGGTATCGCAGCATAGGCATAGCAAAAGAGCGAGCAACTAGCAAGCAAAGATAGAAGTGATTTCGAGGTATGGTCATCTTGCCTGAAATCCCGCAAGGAAGAAGAACCAGTCCATGAAGAAGACAAACGGACGTAGTCGAACGGGTCCTCACAATACGATGTTATCGGAACCAACCCGAAGAAGCAACACCGGAAAGAAGCACACAACAAAGTAAAAAAACTTCACATAAGCATGGCACGATGCGCAAACAAGTATGATGCATGTCCGGTTTAAAGAGACATGGCATGGCAAAGTGCACAAGCAACCCTACAAATTAAGTGGAGCTCAATATGCAAAGAGTTGCATATTGACGAAACACCATGACAAGTTATTTAGTTCGATCTCGTTTATGTACCCAACAATATTAAATGTTGTTAAACATGGCAAGAGGGTGAAGCAAAGTACTATCTAGTCAAGGTTAAATGAGGCCGAAAGCAACGAACAACAATTCCGGTAAATCCCCATATGCATATATTAGGTTTGATACTGTTCTGCCCTAAATACAATTTTAGAGTTGTTAAACATGCAAAGTGATGCCACCATATTAAACTAGGCATTTTTCTACCCCATTTAGATATAAAGTTTATTAAATTCCGAGTTACGGTTAAATAGTTATGAATTAAAACATTTTAGCATGGCATTAGGCAAAATAAACACAAACAACATTTTAGACATTTTAAACATGCATGAAAGTTGCATATTATTAATCTACAAGAAATTTTAAGCAAGTTTCATATATTAAGTTTTTACATGTGATGCTTAGTTTGTGAGTTAAAGTATGCATGAAGTCTAGGGGGTTCTCTGTAAAACTGGCAGTTCTCGGATTAATTGCTAAAACGCAGACACGAAAAAAAAACACTGGGCCGAAATTGCTGGGCGCAGGATAGTATGCAGCGCACAGGGCGGGGAAAAAATGGTGGCTTCTCACGTTGGGCCAACGGGCCGAAGCAAAGGAGAGCTGGAGCTGGGCCTTGGCGGACTCGTGTCCCACGCGTGGGGCGACGAAGTGAATCGGGCACTGAACGAGTCATCGTCCTCCTCTGCTCGAAGCAGAGGCTGGACAGGCGCGGCGCGATGGGGTTTGGGCACGGGGCTGCAGGGCCGTGACGGCGCGGGGACGGCCGGATCCAGCGGCGAGGGCTGCGACGACGTCAAGACGTTCGGCGGCGGCAGTCGCAGCTCCATGGGGATGGCGCCAAGGGTTCCTGCAGGGGGAAGAGATGGGGAGGTGAGGGGAATCCACAGGAAGCAGAGAAAAGAGAAAGGAGGGGCATGGCAGGGAGCGGGACGACCTGACGGGAGGCTGTTCCGGTGGCCTGGCTGGCCGGCTGGGTGCTCTCCTGCTCGGAACCGAGGAAGGAGGAGGCTACAAAGATGGGGCGGTGCGAGCGGTGATGCAGCGAGGCGCGGCGTGCGGGACGAGCTTCTGCGGGGCTTCACCGGCGACTGGGCTCGCCGGCTCTGAGAAAGGCGTGGAGGACGACCTGCAGCGGCGGCTTGTGCGGGACTCCGGCGACGAGGAGGTTGAGGTTGGCGCACGGGGCTCAGGGACGAGCGCGCTCGGGTGTTCGCTCGATCTCCTCAGGAAGAGAGAGAGAGAGCAAAGAAGGAGAAGGAAGAAAGGGCTCGGCCTTGCTGCTCGACGGCGCGGAGGTAGCATGGATGCAAATCAGCAGTGGCTGGTCTCGAAGAAGCGGGACGGCGACCATGGTCCTGTTGCTGCTGCTTGCGGGATGGTGAAGGCGAGGGAGAACTGGCGCGAGGCCTTGCTCCTTTGGGCGATGGAGGGCAGAGGAACGGAATCGAGAGGGGGCTTGCTCGCTGGTTGGGTTGGTGGTGAAAACGAGGAGGAGATGGATTTGATTTGGTTCAAGCGAAGGGGATCCCGAGGTGTGGAAGATGAGTGCGGCGGCAGCAGGGACAACTCCCTAGGGTTGCTGGTTTATATATTGAGTTGGTTAGGATAGGGGCTATCTCGTCCCTCCGATCTTAATCGGATGAACCAGATAAATAGGTTAGGGGGCCCAATTAACAAAACGAAGATGTTTTGTAGATGTTTGGGGATGATCCGGACCCATCGGTGACGACTGTCCGGGTCGGGTTCGGGACAACTTTCGGACGCGCGCGAGGGGCCGATGCAGTGCGGAAAGAGGGGTATGATGGGCCTAGGTGGACTGTGGAGAGCGGGTTGGTCTGAGAGAAGAGGGGAGAGATGCAGCCCGGCAGGGTTTCCAGAGACCGAAAATGTCCGACGAAAAGACCGGCTATACTGCCGCTATAGTTTAACGGTTGGGCTATCAAACGAACTCCGAATGCGATGAAACTTGGCGGGCGACCTACTAACAACATAACAACACCGCACGCCAACTTTCAACCCATTCCGAGAACATTTTCCGGCCACTTATAAAATACTATTTCAGACATGCCGCGGGCGCGTGCAAGTGTGTCTGGGCTCAGAACGGACAACGCTCGAAACTGGGGAAACCCGAACGAATGCAAGTTTTGAAAAACATGATGATGCAATGCACATGATGACATGACAAGACATGCAAGCAATGACACGGCAACAACAACGAATAACTGGAGGACAACTGGCACATCGGTCTCGGGGCGTTACAGCAAGTGAGCGGGCCCTTGCAGGGATGGAGAAGGGAGGGATGCCAGATGATTAGGTGAGGTCTTCTTCAACCTTGAGGAAGCTTCTATCTAATCTCCTCTCTTCCTTGTCCCTCTGATCTACACAACGGTGCTTCGATTCGAGGTAAGCTCTATACGAAAAAGATGCATCTCGATGCTACTGAAGGAAATATGCCCTAGAGGCAATAATAATGTTATTATTTTATTTCCTTATATCATGATAAATGTTTATTATTCATGCTAGAATTGTATTATCCGGAAACATAATACTTATGTGAATACATAGACAAACCAAACGTCACTAGTATGCCTCTACTTGACTAGCTCGTTAATCGAAGATGGTTATGTTTCCTAACCATAGACATGTGTTGTCATTTGATTAATGGGATCACATCATTAGGAGAATGATGTGATTGACATGACCCATTCCATTAGCTTAGCACCCGATCGTTTAGTATGTTGCTATTGCTTTCTTCATGACTTATACATGTTCCTATGACTATGAGATTATGCAACTCCCGTTTACCGGAGGAACACTTTGTGTGCTACCAAACGTCACAACGTAACTGGGTGATTATAAAGGAGCTCTACAGGTGTCTCCAAAGGTGAATGTTGTGTTGGCATATTTCGAGATTAGGATTTGTCACTCCGATTGTCGGAGAGGTATCTCTGGGCCCTCTCGGTAATGCCCATCACATAAGCCTTGCAAGCATTACAACTAATGAGTTAGTTGCAAGATGATGTATTACGAAACGAGTAAAGAGACTTGCCGGTAACGAGATTGAACTAGGTATTTGAGATACCGACGATCGAATCTCGGGCAAGTAACATACCGATGACAAAGGGAACAACGTATGTTGTTATGCGGTCTGACCAATAAAGATCTTCGTAGAATATGTAGGAGCCAATATGAGCATCCAGGTTCCGCTATTGGTTATTGACCGGAGACGTGTCTCGGTCATGTCTACATTGTTCTCGAACCCGTAGGGTCCGCACGCTTAAGGTTTCGATGACAGTTATATTATGAGTTTATGAGTTTTGATGTACCGAAGTTAGTTCCGAGTCCCGGATGTGATCACGGACATGACGAGGAGTCTCGAAATGGTCGAGACATAAAGATTGATATATTGGACAGCTATATTCGGACACCGGAAGTGTTCCGGGTGATTTCGGAGAAAACTGAAGAGCCGGAGGGTTACCGGAACCCCCCCGGGAGAAGTAATGGGCCATATGGGCCTTAGTGGAGAGAGAGAGAGAGGGGCAGCCAAAGGTGGGCCGCGCGCCTCCTCCCCCTGGTCCGAATTGGACTAGGAGAGGGGGGGGGGGGTGGCGCCCCCCTTTCCTTCTCCCTCCCCACTTCTTTCCCCCTCCTAGTAGGAGTCCTACTCTCCTACTAGGAGGAGGACTCCTCCTTGGCGCGCCATAGGGGCCGGCCGGCCTCCTCCCCTTGATCCTTTATATACGGGGGCAGGGGGCACCCCTAGACACACAAGTTGATCCACGTGATCATATTCTTAGCCGTGTGCGGTGCCCCCTTCCACCATAATCCTCGATAATATTGTAGCGGTGCTTAGGCGAAGCCCTGCGACGGTAGAACATCAAGATCGTCACCACGCCGTCGTGCTGACAGAACTCTTCCCCGACACTTTGCTGGATCGGAGTTCGGGGATCGTCATCGAGCTGAACGTGTGCTAAAACTCGGAGGTGCCGTAGTTTCGGTGCTTGATCGGTCGGGCCGTGAAGACGTACGACTACATCAACTGCGTTGTGCTAACGCTTCCGCTGTCGGTCTACAAGGGTACGTAGATCACACTCTTCCCTCGTTGCTATGCATCATCATGATCTTGCGTGTGCGTAGGAATTTTTTTGAAATTACTACGTTCCCCATCAGTGGCATCCGAGCCTAGGTTTTATGTGTTGATGTTATATGCACGAGTAGAACACAAGTGAGTTGTGGGCGATATATGTCATACTGCTTACCAGCATGTCATACTTTGGTTCGGCGGTATTGTTGGACGAAGCGGCCCGGACCGACATTACGCGTACGCTTACGCGAGACCGGTTCTCCCGACGTGCTTTGCACAAAGGTGGCTAGCGGGTGACAGTTTCTCCAACTTTAGTTGAACCGAGTGTGGCTACGCCCGGTCCTTGAGAAGGTTAAAACAGCACCAACTTGACAAACTATCATTGTGGTTTTGATGCGTAGGTAAGATTGGTTCTTGCTTAAGCCCGTAGCAGCCACGTAAAACTTGCAACAACAAAGTAGAGGACGTCTAACTTGTTTTTGCAGGGCATGTTGTGATGTGATATGGTCAAGACATGATGCTGAATTTTATCGTATGAGATGATCATGTTTTGTAACCAAGTTATCGGCAACTGGCAGGAGCCATATGGTTGTCGCTTTATTGTATGCAATGCAATTGCGCTGTAATGCTTTACTTTATCACTAAACGGTAGCGATAGCCGTGGAAGCATAAGATTGGCGAGACGACAACGATGCTACGATGGTGATCAAGGTGTCGCGCCGGTGACGATGGTGATCACGGCGGTGCTTCGAAGATGGAGATCACAAGCACAAGATGATGATGGCCATATCATATCACTTATATTGATTGCATGTGATGTTTATCTTTTATGCATCTTATCTTGCTTTGATTGATGGTAGCATTTTAAGTTGATCTCTCACTAATTATCAAGAAGTGTTCTCCCTGAGTATGCACCGTTGCGAAAGTTCTTCGTGCTGAGACACCACGTGATGATCGGGTGTGATAGGCTCTACGTTCAAATACAACGGGTGCAAAACAGTTGCACACGCAGAATACTCAGGTTATACTTGACGAGCCAAGCATATACAGATATGGCCTCGGAACACAGAGACCGAAAGGTCGAGCGTGAATCATATAGTAGATATGATCAACATAGCGATGTTCACCAATGAAACTACTCCATCTCACGTGATGATCGGACATGGTTTAGTTGATTTGGATCACGTAATCACTTAGAGGATTAGAGGGATGTCTATCTAAGTGGGAGTTCTTTAGTAATATGATTAATTGAACCTAAATTTATGATGAACTTAGTACCTGATAGTATCTTGCTTGTTTATGTTCGATTGTAGATAGATGGCCCGTGCTATTGTTCCGTTGAATTTTAATGCGTTCCTTGAGAAAGCAAAGTTGAAAGATGATGGTAGCAATTACACGGACTGGGTCCGTAACTTGAGGATTATCCTCATTGCTGCACAGAAGAATTACGTCCAGGAAGCACCGCTGGGTGCCAGGCCTGCTGCTGGAGCAACACCAGATGTTATGAACGTCTGGCAGAGCAAAGCTGATGACTACTCGATAGTTCAGTGTGCCATGCTTTACGGCTTAGAATCGGGACTTCAACGACGTTTTGAACGTCATGGAGCATATGAGATGTTCCAGGAGTTGAAGTTAATATTTCAAGCAAATGCCTGGATTGAGAGATATGAAGTCTCCAATAAGTTCTATAGCTGCAAGATGGAGGAGAACAGTTCTGTCAGTGAACATATACTCAAAATGTCTGGGTATAATAATCACTTGATTCAATTGGGAGTTAATCTTCTAGATGATTGCGTCATTGACAGAATTCTCCAATCACTACCACCAAGCTACAAGAGCTTCGTGATGAACTATAATATGCAAGGGATGAATAAGACTATTCCCGAGCTCTTCGCAATGCTGAAAGCTGCGGAGGTAGAAATCAAGAAGGAGCATCAAGTGTTGATGGTCAACAAGACCACTAGTTTCAAGAAAAAGGGCAAAGGGAAGAAGAAGGGGAACTTAAAAAAGAACAGCAAGCAAGTTGCTCCTCAAGAGAAGAAACCCAAACCTGGACCTAAGCCTGAAATAGAGTGCTTCTACTGCAAGCAGACTGGTCACTGGAAGCGGAACTTCCCCAAGTATTTGGCGGATAAGAAGGATGGCAAGGTGAACAAAGGTATATGTGATATACATGTTATTGACGTGTACCTTACTAATGCTCGCAGTAGCACCTAGGTATTTGATACTGGTTCTGTTGCTAATATTTGCAACTCGAAATAGGGACTACGGATTAAGCGAAGATTGGCTAAGGACGAGGTGACGATGCGCGTGGGAAATGGTTCCAAAGTCGATGTGATCCCAGTCGGCACGCTACCTCTACATCTACCTTCGGGATTAGTATTAGACCTAAATAATTGTTATTTGGTGCCAGCGTTAAGCATGAACATTATATCTGGATCTTGTTTGATGCGAGACGGTTATTCATTTAAATGAGAGAATAATGGTTGTTCTATTTATATGAGTAATATCTTTTATGGTCATGCACCCTTGAAGAGTGGTCTATTCTTATTAAATCTCGATAGTAGTGACACCCATATTCATAGTGTTGAAGCCAAAAGATGCAGAGTTGATAATGATAGTGCAACTTATTTGTGGCACTACCGTTTGGGTCATATCGGTGTAAAGCGCATGAAGAAACTCCATACTGATGGGCCTTTGGAACCACTTGATTATGAATCACTTGGTACTTGCGAACCGTGCCTTATGGGTAAGATGACAAAAACACCATTCTCCGGAACTATGGAGAGAGCAACAAATTTGTTGGAAATCATACATACAGATGTATGTGGTCCGATGAATGTTGAGGCTCGTGGCGGATATCATTATTTTCTCACCTTCACATATGACTTAAGCAGATATGGGTATATCTACTTAATGAAACATAAGTCTGAAACGTTTGAAAAGTTCAAAGAATTTCAGAGTGAAGTTGAAAATCATCGTAATAAGAAAATAAAATTCCTACGATCTGATCGTGGAGGAGAATATTTGAGTTACGAGTTTGGTGTACATTTGAAACAATGTGGAATAGTTTCACAACTCACGCCACCCGGAACACCACAGCAGAATGGTGTGTCCGAACGTCGTAATCATACTTTACTAGATATGGTGCGATCTATGATGTCTCTTACCGATTTACCGCAATCGTTTTGGGGATATGCTCTAGAGACGGCCGCATTCACGTTAAATAGGGCACCATCAAAAACCGTTGAGACGACGCCTTATGAACTGTGGTTTGGCAAGAAACCAAAGTTGTCGTTTCTGAAAGTTTGGGGCTGCGATGCTTATGTGAAAAAGTTTCAACCTGATAAGCTCGAACCTAAATCGGAGAAATGTGTCTTCATAGGATATCCAAAGGAAACTATTGGATACACCTTCTATCACATATCCGAAGGCAAGACTTTTGTTGCTAAATTCGGAAACTTTCTGGAGAAGGAGTTTCTCTCGAAAGAAGTGAGTGGGAGGAAAGTAGAACTTGACGAGGTAACTGTACCTGCTCCCTTATTGGAAAGTAGTACATCACAGAAACCTGTTTCTGTGACACCTACACCAATTAGTGAGGAAGCTAATGATAATGATCATGAAACTTTAGAACAAGATACTACTGAACCTCGTAGATCAACCAGAGTAAGATCCGCGCCAGAGTGGTACGGTAATCCTATTCTGGAAGTCATGCTACTAGATCATGATGAACCTACGAACTATGAAGAAGCGATGGTGAGCCCAGATTCCGCAAAATGGCTTGAAGCCATGAAATCTGAGATGGGATCCATGTATGAGAACAAAGTATGGACTTTGGTTTACTTGCCCAATGATCGGCAAGCAATTGAGAATAAATGGATCTTCAAGAAGAAGACTGACGCTGACGGTAATATTACTGTCTACAAAGCTCGACTTGTCGCAAAAGGTTTTTGGCAAGTTCAAGGGATTGACTACGATGAGACCTTCTCACCCGTAGCGATGCTTAAGTCCGTCCGAATCATGTTAGCAATTGCCGCATTTTATGATTATGAAATTTGGCAAATGGATGTCAAAACTGCATTCCTGAATGGATTTCTGCAAGAAGAGTTGTATATGATGCAGCCGGAAGGTTTTGTCGATCCAAAGGGAGCTAACAAAGTGTGCAAGCTCCAGCGATCCATTTATGGACTGGTGCAAGCCTCTCGGAGTTGGAATAAACGCTTTGATAGTGTGATCAAAGCATTTGGTTTTATACAGACTTTTGGAGAAGCCTGTATTTACAAGAAAGTGAGTGGGAGCTCTGTAGCATTTCTGATATTATATGTAGATGACATATTACTAATCGGAAATGATATAGAATTTCTGGATAGCACAAAAGGATACTTGAATAAAAGTTTTTCAATGAAAGACCTCGGTGAAGCTGCCTACATATTGGGCATCAAGATCTATAGAGACAGATCGAGACGCTTAATTGGACTTTCACAAAGCACATACCTTGACAAAGTTTTGAAAAAGTTCAAAATGGATCAAGCAAAGAAAGGATTCTTGCCTGTGTTACAAGGTGTGAAATTGAGTAAGACTCAAAGTCCGACCAATGCAGAAGATAGAGAGAAAATGAAAGATGTTCCCTATGCTTCAGCCATAGGCTCTATCATGTATGCAATGCTGTGTACCAGACCTGATGTGTGTCTTGCTATAAGTCTGGCAGGGAGGTACCAAAGTAATCCAGGAGTGGATCACTGGACAGCGGTCAAGAACATCCTGAAATACCTGAAAAGGACTAAGGATATGTTTCTCATATATGGAGGTGACAAAGAGCTCATCGTAAATGGTTACGTTGATGCAAGCTTTGACACTGATCCGGACGATTCTAAATCGCAAACCGGATACGTGTTTACATTAAACGGTGGAGCTGTTAGTTGGTGCAGTTCTAAATAAAGCGTTGTGGCGGGATCTACATGTGAAGCGGAGTACATAGCTGCTTCAGAAGCAGCAAATGAAGGAGTCTGGATGAAGGAGTTCATATCCGATCTAGGTGTCATACCTAGTGCATCGGGTCCAATGAAAATCTTTTGTGACAATACTGGTGCAATTGCCTTGGCAAAGGAATCCAGATTTCACAAGAGAACCAAGCACATCAAGAGATGCTTCAATTCCATCCGGGATCTAGTCCAGGTGGGAGACATAGAGATTTGCAAGATACATACGGATCTGAATGTAGCAGACCCGTTGACTAAGCCTCTTCCACGAGCAAAACATGATCAGCACCAAAGCTCCATGGGTGTTAGAATCATTACTGTGTAATCTAGATTATTGACTCTAGTGCAAGTGGGAGACTGAAGGAAATATGCCCTAGAGGCAATAATAATGTTATTATTTTATTTCCTTATATCATGATAAATGTTTATTATTCATGCTAGAATTGTATTATCCGGAAACATAATACTTGTGTGAATACATAGACAAACCAAACGTCACTAGTATGCCTCTACTTGACTAGCACGTTAATCGAAGATGGTTATGTTTCCTAACCATAGACATGTGTTGTCATTTGATTAATGGGATCACATCATTAGGAGAATGATGTAATTGACATGACCCATTCCATTAGCTTAGCACCCGATCGTTTAGTATGTTGCTATTGCTTTCTTCATGACTTATACATGTTCCTATGACTATGAGATTATGCAACTCCCGTTTACCGGAGGAACACTTTGTGTGCTACCAAACGTCACAACGTAACTGGGTGATTATAAAGGAGCTCTACAGGTGTCTCCAAAGGTGAATGTTGGGTTGGCGTATTTCGATATTAGGATTTGTCACTCCGATTGTCGGAGAGGTATCTCTGGGCCCTCTCGGTAATGCACATCACATAAGCCTTGCAAGCATTACAACTAATGAGTTAGTTGCAAGATGATGTATTACGAAACGAGTAAAGAGACTTGCCGGTAACGAGATTGAACTAGGTATTTGAGATACCGAAGACCGAATCTCGGGCAAGTAACATACCGATGACAAAGGGAACAACGTATGTTGTTATGCGGTCTGATCGATAAAGATCTTCGTAGAATATGTAGGAGCCAATATGAGCATCCAGGTTCCGCTATTGGTTATTGACCGGAGACGTGTCTCGGTCATGTCTACATTGTTCTCGAACCCGTAGGGTCCGCACGCTAAAGGTTTTGATGACAGTTATATTATGAGTTTATGAGTTTTGATGTACCGAAGTTAGTTCGGAGTCCCGGATGTGACCACGGACATGACGAGGAGTCTCGAAATGGTCGAGACATAAAGAGTGATATATTGGACGGCTATATTCGGACACCGGAAGTGTTCCGGGTGATTTCGGAGAAAACCGGAGAGCCGGAGGGTTACCGGAACCCCCCCGGGAGAAGTAATGGGCCATATGGGCCTTAGTGGAGAGAGAGAGGGGCAGCCAAAGGTGGGCCGTGCGCCTCCTCCCCCTTGGTCCAAATTGGACTAGGAGGGGGGCGGCCCCCTTTCCTTCTCCCTCCCCACTTCTTTCCCCCTCCTAGTAGGAGTTCTACTCCTACTAGGAGGAGGACTCCTCCTTGGCGCGCCATAGGGGCCGGCCGGCCTCCTCCCCTTGATCCTTTATATACGGGGGCAGGGGGCACCCCTAGACACACAAGTTGATCCACGTGATCATATTCTTAGCCGTGTGCGGTGCCCCCTTCCACCATAATCCTCGATAATATTGTAGCGGTACTTAGGCGAAGCCCTGCGACGGTAGAACATCAAGATCATCACCACGCCCTCGTGCTGACGGAACTCTTCCCCGACACTTTGCTGGATCGGAGTCCGGGGATCGTCATCGAGCTGAACGTGTGCTAAAACTCGGAGGTGCCGTAGTTTCGGTGCTTGATCGGTCGGGCCGTGAAGACGTACGACTACATCAACCGCGTTGTGCTAACGCTTCCGCTGTCGGTCTACAAGGGTACGTAGATCACACTCTTCCCTCGTTGCTATGCATCACCATGATCTTGCGTGTGCGTAGGAAATTTTTTGAAATTACTACGTTCCCCATCAGCTACAGTTCCATTCAGGAGATCGGTTCGTAGTTTCGTCGGCCGTAAGTTCTTAATTTCGTGTTCCGGTTTGGAGCTATTCTGGGCAAATTTTGTCAGATTCATCATGCACGATTGATCATTTGAAATTTCTTTTGACCAATAGCCTAATCTCGCAGTTCCTCACAACATTCGTTTTGTAAGTTTTTGGTTTCGACGATCGTAACTTCATCTCTCTTTGAACAATAGTCTACTGCACTGACGCCGCCATGTCGAGCTCCTCTGTCCTCTGCTCAGAGCCCTCCTATTTGTTCCTCTCGACGCCGATGCCCTTTCCCTTGATCTCCTTGCCCACGTCCTACTACACTAGAGTCGTTTCCAGCATCGCTCATCTCGGCCTACTCTCTGTCTTTCTCCTACTACACTGACGCTGCAATGGCGCGCACACTATTTTATTGTGTCCTCTCCCTCTGTGCACACTGCAGTTCACCGCGCTGCCGACGGGGTCGATCATCTTGGCCTCCTCTCTCTCGTCTTACTACACTGGAGTCGTTTTCGGCGTCAATCATCTCGGCCTCCTCTCTCGTCCACTGCACTGATGATACCATGGCGCGAGCATTGTATACTCCTCTGGTGACTGTCTTTGTGCGAGCACCACAACTAGTGCGCCGACAGTGTCGCTCGTCGCGCCACCGACGGGGTTGCTCGCCCACGACTCCAGGATCGTCATGTCAGACATGGCGCCACGACCACTATCCACCGCAATCGCCATGGTCCGGCGCATACTGCATTTATTCCCCCCTTCCTCTGTTGGCTCTTAACCCTGTGTGCTATAAGTGGTAGCTCTTAATCATACCCCATGCGCAGTGGCGGAGTCAGGATTGAAGCAAGCCCCGGGCCCAAAAAAAATTTCACCACGAGGGAAAAACATAACGTCCATAAGGCTTTTAGCTATCACAAAGGACACCCCATACATAATATGGTTTAATCGCACAAAAAATTTAGAATTTAAACTCAATGCTTAATGGTACAACTAAATATATAAAAACATAATTACAATTTTTTAATAAAAACATGAAAAAAAAACTACAAAGAACAGTACATGATAAAAAGAGTACCAAATCAATGGTTTGCTTCATCAGTGCCTCGCATAACCTCATCAACAGTGGAAGAAGAGCCAACACCTTCATGAAATCAAAAGCAAAATTTCATAAGAGATGGCATAAACATTGAGTGATACAATTATCATTGATAGAAATCTTAAACCTTACCACTTCGACGAGGTAAATGCCCTTTGCGAGACCTATATGATTGAAAGCGATATACAATATCATCATCATCAATACTTGTGAATAGATCTACGGTTGTTTCTGTCTGTCGTGTTGATTCTGTCCCCTCAGCAGCTTGATTCCCTCCATCTGAAATGATAGGTGTAGACACCCCCATGGCAGACACTGGTGAAAAAAATCTCTTCATCTTCTTTTTCTACAATATCAAATGAAATTGGCCATTACATCAGTTCAACAACACCCTACATATATGACTGTATTCTGTATACATACATTGATACAGACATATTATGTCAATTAAATTTCAGTTCACATTAACATTGTAGAACGTGGGACAGAACTACAAGTGGAAAGCATCACGGGAAACCAGAAAATCATCGCCCAAAATACCATGATGCGGCAATCAAGCAGCCAGCAGACTAGTAGATGGCGCTCCACAGTCCACGCCAGCGAACGTAGGACACGAGGAGTCGAGGACGGTGGCCGCGAGCCCGGGAGCAGGAGGAAAGTGGGAGGGGCGGAGGCGGCCGGTGGACGACGGCTCGAGCGCTGGAGTCACGGCGCGATGCGATCGTGCTCGTGTCGTCGTGCATGACGATAGTTAGGTCGTGGCGGCAGCGAGCGCTGGACGTTTCCCTTTTTTTGCGACGAGCTGAACGTCGGAGTTAGATCGTGGCCTGGTGCGTCCGTTTCATCCTTCCAGCCGAGACAGCCCATCAGGCTTTGGGCTTTTCTTCTTTTCCATGCCCCGGGCCTGCAGAAAAAACACACATATATAGTAGCCTGTTAGAATTTCCACGCCCCGGGCCTGGGCCCTGGGTGCCCGGGGCCCAACTCCGCCCCTGCCCATGCGGGCAACCAAACAACGTGTAGTTGTATGCGGCGAGACAATTCAGGCAACCAAACAACGTGCCAAAGTTGTTCCCCTAATACAGAAAGTTCATATGCAGGCAACGAAAGAACTTGCAGATGTCGCATATGAGGCTGTTTTTTCAGAGTCAGGCCGGGTTAAGATGTGTATGCAACGCAGGTGTTGTTCACTACTGCAACCAAACACGTCCTTAGAGTATCTATGGCCCGCTGCCTCAAATATCTGGGTTGACGGTCCAATCACTGACCGGTCAAAAAAGCCAACCCAGACGAGCTTCTTATGCCCCGTGGGAGCCACTACGAGAGGCTGGCTATGGAGCGCCACAACGACAACCTCTGCTGGTGTCGTGGCACCGTCGCCTCCCGCCGTGCACGCCGGCATGAGCAACCCAGTCCCGGTCACCCGCAAGGAGGAGCGTGGTTGCGTCCTCCTCCGGCCAGAGCTCCTCCCTGTGGTCGCGATTTGGGTGAGGAATAAAATTGAGCGGACATTGGCTGGGCAAATGCATTTCATTTGGGAGCGTTCGCGCTTAGGCCACTCCAGAGAGAACTATTTCTTTCCTGATGTGGCAACTCAGTGTGCATTAAGATTGGTGCTCTCGGTCTAACGGCCCCAGAGTCGTTCACTGGAAGCTGTTCCCAGTGAATGTCGGCAGATTAACATTTACCTAGAAATATGTGTATTAACTCTAGTTGAATAGAGTCCGATGGCAAAACCGTGTAAGTGTTGTGTAGCACCGTCTCCAAATTCACAATCTGCATTAGGCCTAGATGAGTACATATTCCTGACAAGATGTATGCTGATATGGTTATATGTGTCTTGGTTTTATTTATAAAATAGGATGAAAGCCTGTTTGAAGGATAATATGTATCTATTTAGTTACTACCTCCACTTCATATTAATTGACTTTTAAATGGATGTATCTTAGTTGACGCTCAAACGGAAACGGGAGAGAGCATTAATGAAGTGCATGGATCGTTTTTCTGGATGTGTTTCGGCTGTAATCAACTGTGTGTGGAGCCTATGAAACGGGGGAAACATCGAATATTCGGGAATCCAGAACAAGTGTCAACCAGCTAATCCATCGAATACAGCCAATACAGCCAGTCATTTTGGAGGATTTAGCGCGCCGTGAGCATGAATTGAATTGTAGGCGCGCCCTGCTCTGCTGCTCCAGTGCAGTATTTGAACTGAAATTACGGTATGTGGGTGTTGAATGAAGAATTCCCGTCGGGGAATCTTTTAGCTAAGAAGATACAGAGATGTTCTTTATTGAGAAATACTAGTAGTCTACACAAATTCAAAGCAAGTAATTCGGAACGGAGAAAGTACGATAAAAGACTTGGGCACTGCGAGTCTGCCATTTGGCCATGTAGCTGTCTTCGACTAGTCCCCGACGGAGACCATTGACGTCTAGAGTTCTCCGTGTATATATACATATAGGAAACCCGAGCGGTCGTCGGCTGTTCTTCATCACACAACTACACACATAAACGCGGGCATGGACAGCCCGACCCGAGCCCAGCCCAAAAAACCCAGGGCGGGCTTGGGCCTTGTTTTGCAGCTTGGAAAATAGTTTGGGCTGGGCTTAGGCTTCAGTTTTCTGTTTTTTGGGCCGGGCTTGCACGTCTGTACACTTAAAAACAGCGTTCAGGCCAGGCTTTCGGGCTTCAGGCTTGATTTCGGGTCGGACTTGGGTTTGAAAACAAGAAGTATTTTGGGCTTCGGACCAGGCTCAGACTTGAGAAATGAATGTCGGGCTATTACAAGCCCGGTCCGGGCTGACGTTTGCCCGGGTTTATAAAGAAGCAAGCTCGAAACTTCTTCTATTCGACTCTTAGACTTCTCTATCTATGGTACTCTGGCCTCTCGGTGTCTTAGAAAAGACAGATCCTGAAGCACAAGTAAATCCACCGAGACACTTCTTCTATTCAACGAACACTAAGTCCCTCCCTGTTTCAGGTGAATTTTACATCAGTATGTTGTCTACAATTTTTTTTAAAGATAGAAGGAGAACTGCTACTATTTATTAAGAGAAAGTGATAAAGAAACCAATGCTCGGTTAATTGAGAAAAACCGAACTAAAACCTTTACAAAGAGCACACCACACCTAGCAAAGCTAGGGCTCGAGCACAAGACGACATACATGAACACCTAAAGGCCGACACAACATGAACCGAAAGACAGAAGCAGCAGCATCGTACATCACCCACCGTGTACACGACCCGGCGACTTCGATTTCGCTTCAACCTCGCCAAAGAGCACCACTCAGTCATCTTGGACAAGACCGCCACAAGCATGTTTGACGACATCATCGTCACTGAAGAGAGACTACATGTCCGACGAAAGAGGAGCGAACATGTGCCTCTCCGATCACGAGAGGGCACCCAACCTGACTCGCCTAGCGCTGCAAGCATGTCGTGTGTGCTCCAAGTGCCCACCACATGTGATTAGTTTAAGTTAGAACACCGGTGATTGGTCATATCAAAGTAAGAAACAAAATGAAGGGATAAATAAAATAATATGACAAAAGGTTAAAAGTGCACACCTAAAATAGGATTAGAGTTGGAAGGCAAGATCTTTCCATTATAGCAACGTTAAAAGAAATGCCGCCGAGGGGTGCTCCTGCTGCACTCCCGTCGACCAACGACCGGCCCCAGACGGATGCACCACCAACGGCTCCAAGCTCACCAAAACGTTGTCCGCTTCAGATCCACCGCACCATCACTAACCAAGTGCTTCTGACATCAAACTTGACTCCAAGGCAATACTTTCAATAAAGTAATGACACCAATGACGCCACCATTACACACGGTTTTCACCTGGAGAAAAGAACTTGAAGCAGGGAGAGGTGCCGGATCCCCTCAATGGCGCCTCTAACAAGGAAAAACCACACCCGAAGGCATCATTCGCCACCAGCCCATACCGAAGTCGAGCATGACTTTCGTCAGGGAGCCGAGCACCTATGCCGGAGACGACGTCTCCATTAATAAGTGCATGGATCGTTTTTCTGGATGTGTTTCGGCTGTAATCAACTCTGTGGCAGGCCACTTCTGCGACAATAAAAACACAAAACGAGGGGGCATCTCTCTCTCGTCCGCGACCGCGCCGCCCCCGCGGGCGGCCGGCCGCGCCTTCCCTCCGTACCCGCGCGCGTCCCCTCCTTCCTCCCCCTCCCCGTCGCCGTCGCTGGCGCCCGCCTTGGGCCTGGCTCGGGCGGCGTTGGTGGCGGCGCCCCCCAGCCCTTCCCCATCCAGGGTTTCTCCGGCACGGGACGGAGCGGCTCCAGGCGGTGTCCTCAGGCGGCGGCGGTCCTGCACGGCGGTGGGGGCGAGCTCTGGGCGGCGGCGGCGCCGTTGGCGGCGGGGCTGCGCGGCGGCGCGGGCTGGCGGCGCCCGCCCGACCCAGATCTGGGCCCTTCGGGCTCCATCTGGGTCGGGGCGGGCCGGCGACAGGCGTGGCATCGCCGTGGCCTCCAGGAGGCGGTGGCGAGCAGCGATGACCGGCGGGGGCTGGCGGCGTCGACGCCAGCTTGCTGCAGGGTGGCCGGCGGGGCTTAGTGGGCCCGTTTCGGGCCTGGCCGGGCCAGGGGTGGCCTGGTATGCCCCGCTGCCATGTCCGGACGGCTACCGCGACGGTGCCGGAGGCGCGGGCCTCCCGCACGACGGCGGTGGAGGTGGTTCCCTCCCGCTCGGCCTTGATGCTGCTGCTCCCGTCGTTCAGATCTTCTCTCCGCTCTTCTTGGCCTCGTGATGGTGTTCGCAGCGAGACGGTGTTGGTGGCGGCACAACCGTCGTGGCGCATAGTTGGACGGTGGTTTGGCTGGTCGGCTCCGATTGGCTGGTGGGGTTTGGCGTGCGGGAGAAATCCTTGCCGGTTCGTCCGGCTCCGATGCAGTGACACCGGCGGGTGCCACTATCCCTTCCTAGAGGGCGTCGGGAGTAGCTATCCCCACCTCCCTCCGCGTATTGGGGAAACCCTAGGACTTGTCCGGGCAGCAGTGTCGTCGGCGTCGCATCCCTTCTTGGAGATGCTGCTTAGTTCGCGGTAGTTCGGAGCCTTGGGTTGTGGTGGTTTGTTTCCGGAGGGCGCAGCAGTCGCGGGTCATCCGCGCTTTGTCGAGCTGCCGTTGTTGGCATTTTTTCTTCTTCTTTTTCTTTGGGCTTGTTGTGCTACTCGCTCCAGCATTGCGATGTGTATTTTGGTGATTTGTTTTGGAATACAAAGTGGGAGAAACCCTTTTTCGATAATCAACTCTGTGGAGTCTATGGAACGGGGGAAACATCGAATGTTCGGGAATCCAGAACAAGTTTCCAGCAGCTAATCCATCGAATACAGCCAATACAGCCAGCCATATTGGAGGATTTAGCGCGACGTAAGCATGAATTGAATTGTAGGCGCGCCCTGCTCTGCTGCTCCAGTTCAGTATTTTAACTGAAATTACGGTATGTGGGTGTTGAATCATGAATTCCCGACTTCCCGTCGGGGAATCTTTTAGCTAAGAAGATTCAGAGATAGTTCTGTACTGGGGAATAGTACTACTACTATACGGCAAAGACTTGACCCCCGCGAGTCTGCCATTGGGCCATGTTGCTGTCCTTGACTGGTTCCCGACGGACCATTGACGTCAAGAGTTCTCCGTGTGCATACATAGAAAACTCGAGCCGTCGTCCGCAGTTCTTCATCACACAACTACAGAAAGCAAAGCTCGAAACTGGCATGCTACTCTCGCCTCTCGGTGTCCTAGGAAAGGCAGATCCTGAAGCACAAGTAAATCGCTCGAGACACTTCTTCTCTTCGACGAGCACCGAATCCCTCCATGTTTCAGGTGAATTTTACATCAGTATCTTCTCTACAAATTGTCTTTTACAAGTTTTCAGTTCGTTTTTCAATTTCCGGGAAGTTTGAATGCTAGAAACACGAGTCGAATACATATTTGTTCCGAAGACTCTGAATTGCCGACGCCAGCTAGCGGCAAACACTAAATAGCTATCTAAATTTAACTTCCTCACCCTTGTGTTAGTTAGTTGCCATGTTTCCGGTACGGTGGGAACGAGGAACGGGAACGAGGGATGAGAGTCGGTGGTTGAAGAAAATAGGATACACCGAGGGTATACATCTCTCGAACGATTATTTTATAGCAGGGACGTGATCATGGTACGGTACCATGGGTCGAGGAACGCAGTTCCTGAAGAACGATGACTCCCTGACGGTCAGCATTCCTTGCTGTTAATGGATCCCTTGCAACTAATGGACTGGAGGAAAAACGAGGAGTCCTTGAGAAAAGAAACGACAGCGTGAGTAAATTATGCCTCGCGTTTTGGCTGTTGGATCCTCGAACCTGAATCGAGGAGCAGGCTGCGGGGACGCCGAATCTTCATCGAATTGTACTGAATCCGATTCCGGGTCGATGAATCGGGATCGAGGGACGGCCTACCGTTCCCTGTTTCCGGCTACTGTAGATTTTCTTAAAGCAGAGTCTAGTAGTTCACGCAACAAGCTTTTAACTAGGGCTTAGATGATCTTTAGACAAACAGAGGCTCGCTCCCTGATTCATTAATTAGCATAGAACCACAGCGTTCGTTAGGACTTGCTTGACTGAATCTGTTCTTGCTTCGAACAGCAGATCCTAATTTGTTAAGACTTCCATAGCAAAAAAATTCATTTCTGTTCTCTCGGGATACTAGGTCAGACTTGCGTCTGTATATTTAGAGTAATCCCCAAATTTATCTGACCACATGGCCTCCATTTTTCTTGCAACCGGTTGTTTTATTTTCTGAAACGAAGTGTCGATTTAGTTGACAATCTTGTGTTTACTTGTTCTGCAGCCCAACAATATGCAAATGCTCTTGCAGCTTGGCCTTGGTTTCGTATTGCTTGCAGCACAGTATGCACCTGGAATTGCAGCTCCTAGCTCACAGTGCCGGCGACAGTGTGGAAATGTTGAGATACCATACCCATTTGGTATCGATCCAGGCTGCTCGCTCACACAAGCCTTCGACCTCAGCTGTGAGGTCCAAGATGGCATCCCAAAGCCATTCAGTGGCGACTTTGAGGTGCTCGACATTTCTTTGGCTCAAGGCACAGCCCGGGTGCTGAATTACATCTTGGGCTACTGCTATAACACCTCCACCGGGAGCATGGAGTATTTTGGCCTGTCCTGGGGGTTCAGTGGAGATCCTTCTTCTCCCTACCGGCTCTCCGACACCCAGAACAGGTTCACGGTCATCGGGTGCAGCGCCCTCGCCTTGATATCCGACTACGATGGCACGGGCTACCAGGGCTTGGGCGTCGCAACATGCCGCAATTTGTCAGACTTGGTGGACGGATCCTGCTCAGGTATGGGCTGCTCCCAGACCACAATACCAAAGAGGATGTATTACTACAACACAACTTTCTCGCCATCAGTTGACACAAGTCAAATCTGGGAGTTCAACCGCTGCAGCTATGCGGTACTAATGGAGGCAGCAGCATTTGAGTTCAACACTACGTACGTGAGCACAAACAAATTCAATGACACATATAACGGACGGGTGCCTATGATTCTTGACTGGGCTATAAGAGATGTGAAGTCATGTGATGCTGCAAAACAGAATACAACCGGTACTTACGCATGCCTCAGCGCCAACAGCAAGTGTGTGGATTCCACCAATGACCAAGGGTACACCTGCAATTGCACCAATGGTTATGAAGGCAACCCTTATCTTCAAGACGGATGCAAAGGTACATATTAATTTCGGCTGTCAATGTATATATGCACTAATGTCCATCAAACTGCACCTTGGGTGTAGGGGTCCCTTTACCTTATCTAAAATTTTGTTTTGCAAATTTGCTACAGATGTTAATGAATGCAACCGCAATCCATGCCCTTCAGATGGCTTTTGTCGCAATATTGTTGGAAAATACCGTTGTTCTTGTCGACTTGGCAAAAAATATGTCACTGAAAGCAATACATGCAACCCTAATATCGGCTTCATAATAGGTAACATCCAAACAAGTGAGGTCACCTAGCTAGACCATTAACTTCGTCACACTTTTTGCAATGCCATGAAAGCCATGCATCTAATCTTGGTTAATGTACTTTAACTATGTTTTACACTATTCATCACCTCAATCTAAAACATAATTGTCTCATCTAACGACATTATCAGGAGTTACAATGGGATTATTTGGTTTGATGGTTATCGTCATGATCACTATCTTCTGGGGACAAATGATAATTCAAAAGAGGAAACTGAATAAAGTTAAGCAGGAGTATTTCCGTAAGCATGGAGGCATGCTTTTGTTTGATAAGATGAAATCGGAGAAAGGTCTGGCTTTCAATGTATTTTCAGAAGCAGAACTCATACATGCCACCGACAACTTCAACAGTGGCAGAATAATTGGAAAAGGAGGCCATGGGACGGTTTATAAAGGTATAATAAAGAACATGCCGGTTGCAATTAAAAGATGTGCAGTAGTTGACGAGAGACAGAAGAAGGAATTTGGCCAGGAGATGCTCATTTTGTCCCAAATCAATCACAAGAACGTTGTCAAACTCTTGGGTTGTTGCCTTGAGGTGGAAGTTCCAATTCTAGTATATGAGTTTGTCCTAAATGGTACACTATTTGAGCTTATCCATGGCAAGAACCAAGCATTGGAAATATCTTTCAACACTCTCTTAAGGATTGCTCATGAAGCAGCTGAAGGACTCAGCTTCTTGCATTCGTATGCATCTCCCCCAATAATTCATGGTGATGTGAAAAGTTCCAACATCCTGCTTGATGATAACTACATGGCAAAAGTGTCAGACTTCGGAGCCTCCATACTAGCGCCATCTGACAAAGAGCAATTTGTCACAATGGTTCAAGGTACTTGCGGTTACCTTGATCCCGAATATATGCAAACATGCCAGTTAACAGACAAAAGCGATGTGTACAGTTTTGGAGTTATTCTTCTAGAGATTCTCACAGGCCAGCTGCCACTGAAGCTCGAGGGGTCTGAGAAGCAAAGAAGCTTATCATTGATTTTCTTGTCTGCAATGAAGGAGAATAATCTAGAAGCTGTGTTGGTGAACCACGTGAAAGGCCAAGAGAGCATGGAGTTGTTGAGAGGAATTGCAGACCTGGCTAAGAGATGCCTAGACATGTGTGGCAACAACAGACCCTCCATGAAAGAGGTCGCCGATGAACTCAACAGATTGAGGAAACTTTCACTGCATCCCTGGGTACAGCTCGGCGTCGAGACAGGAGTAGAAAACCTTCTTGGAGGAGATACTACTAGTGGGTATGAAATAGAATTAAGTGGTTACCCTATGGGCGAGAGTGAGAACCAGCCCATAAACCCTAGAAGTTCCTATTATGCAAGGTGAGAAAAAACATGTATTGTAATCGGTTAAACCTACTGAAGATACTTATGTTCCTTCTATACCTTGTTACAATGTGTAATATCTACGTTCCTTCTGAATCTTGTTACCATGTATTACAACTTATAAATTACAAATCACTTTTTAATCTATTCGATGTGTGATGTCCGTTCAACAACAACAAAACTTATTGGATATTCGTTCTATTTAAGTCTAATTCGTACATGCATACTACATATGTATTTTAGAAAATGTGCAACTCTTCAAGGCTGATTATATTCTATTAATTTTTATATTTTAAAATAGGTTTCAATAACTATTATTATTCTATAGTACTAGATTTTATTATATTTTATTTTTATACAAGAAATTCTATTGAATCAAAAGGTGATAAGGCGATACAACCATAAATAGTTCATATCCTACTTCTCCACACCGAAAATGCACATAACCCGCAAAGATCCGAATACAAGAAAAGTTTAAAAAAAAAGAGGTTTAACCCCTGGCCCCTGCATCCAAACATGCACACATCCATCGTTATTAAATTATTAATAAAGGCATGACAAAAACATACATCAGAAAAACCGAAGCCGCCATTCAACACCTATATATAGACTCGGCAATGGCATAGTGCCCCCACTATCTAGAACTAGGGTCAACACCGAGCCGCCCGCAAGTGTGAAAGCGGGCTACGAGGGTTTGGATCCTTCGCTATGAACTGGGGGAGAGAATGACGAGAGACCGATGCATCATGGCCAATGCAAGAATTGGCTGATGTTGTGGTCGAAGAATCTTCTTCATGTGGAGGTGGCCGGGAGAACATCAACGACAATACCGATGCAAGGTATGATCACCCCACCTACGCAATTACCACCATCTATCGTGTTGGGTGAGAGGGGACCACATGAAGAAGCGGGTCGAACCGTTCCGATGGTTGATCATGTCGCCCCCGTGGATGAAGATATGGATGATCATGGAGGAGGAGGACCCTCTCTCGTACATCAATACTGGCTATGACGACGGAGGAATGATGTAACACCCACGATGCAGCTATATCTCCCACGTGTCGAGGCACGACTTGGAGGCATAACCGCATGGTGGTTTTGTCATAAGTGGGATAATCTTCACACAATCCCATGTACTGAGTCAGAAGGGGATAAAGAGTTGGCTTACAATTGCCACTTCACACAATACATAAATAATTCATACATCATCCAAATACACTCAAAGACTGACTACGGTCAAATCCAAAAGAAAAGGAAAATAAACCCCAAATGCTAGATCCCCGATCGTCCCAACTGGGCTCCACTACTGATCATCAGGAAACGATACATAGTAACGACCAAGGTCCTCGTCGAACTCCCACTTGAGTTCGGTAGCATCACCTGCACTGGTATCATCGGCACCTGCAACTGTTTGGAAGTATCCGTGAGTCACGAGGACTCAGCAATCTCACACCCGTGAGATCAAGACTATTTAAGTTTATGGGTAGGATAAGGTAATGAGGTGGAGCTGCAGCAAGCGCTAAGCAAATATGGTGGCTAACATACACAAATAAGAGTAAGGTGAGAAGCTACGCAACGCTCGTGAAGCTAGAAATGATCAAGAAGTGATCCTGAAACTACTTACGTTCAAACATAACCCAAGACCGTGTTCACTTCCCGGGCTCCGCCGAAAAGAGACCATCACGGCTACACACGCGGTTGATGCATTTTAATTAAGTCAAGTGTCAAGTTCTCTACAACCGGATATTAACAAATTCCCATCTGCCACATAACTGCGGGCATGGCTCTCGAAAGTTTATACCCTGGAGGGGTGTCCCAACTTAGCCCATCACAAGCTCTCATGATTAACGAAGGATATTCCTTCTCCCGGAACAACCCGATCAGACTCGGAATCCTGGTTACAAGACATTTCGACAATGATAAAATAAGACCAGTAAAGCCACCCGATGTGCCGACAAATCCCGATAGGAGTCGCACGTATCTCGTTCTCAGGGCACACCGGATGGGCAAGACGTCGGGTTGGCATAGACCCTTGTTTCCCAGGGGGCGCCGGACATCGCCCAAGTTGGACCAACACTCGGAGGAGCACTGTCCCAGGGGTTTAAAATAAAGATGACCCTTGAGTCTGTAGAACCCAAGGGAAAAAGTCTTAGGTGGCAAATGTTAAAACCAAGGTTGGGCCTTGCTGGAGGAGTTTTATTCAAGGCGAACTGTCAAGGGGGTCCCATAACCCCAACCGCATAAGGAACGCAAAATCAAGGAACATAACACCGGTATGGCGGAAACTAGGGCGACAAGAGTAGAACAAAACACCAGGCATAAGGCCGAACCTTCCACCCTTTACCAAGTATATATATGCATTAATTAAATAAGAGATATTATGATATCCCAACATATCCATGTTCCAACATGGAACAAACTTCAACTTCACCTGCAACTAGCAACGCTATAAGAGGGTCTGAGCAAAAGCGGTAACCTAGCCGAACAACGGTTTGCTAGGAAGGTGGGTTAGAGGCTTGACATGGCAATATGGGAGGCATGATATAACAAGTGGTAGGTAGCGCGACATAGCTATAGAGTGAAGAACTAGCAAACAAAGATAGAGGTGATATCGAGGGTATGGTCATCTTGCCTGAAATCCCGCTAGGAAGAAGAACGAGTCCATGAAGAAGATGAACCAACGTAGTCGAACGGATCCTCAGAAACGCGACATTACCGGAACTAACAAGAAGAAGCAACACCGGAAAGAAGCAAACAACATAGTAAACAACCATCACATAAACATGGCATGATGCACAATCAAGTATGATGCATGTCCGATTTAATGAGCATGGCATGGCAAACTACACAAACAATACTACAAATTAAGTGGAGCTCAATATGCAACGAGTTGCGTATTGACGAAACACCACATCAATTATTTAGTTCTCTCTCGTTTATGTAACCAACAATATTAAATGTTTCTAAACATGGCAAGAGGTGAAGCATATGAAAACTACAAATTTAAGCAAGTTTAAATGAGGCCGGAAAGAACAACAACAATTCCGGAAAATCCTCATATGCATATTTCGAGTTAGCTACTGTTCTTCCTTAAACATAATTTTAGAGTTTTTAAACATGCAAAATAATGCCACCATATTAAACTATGCATTTTTCTACCCCATTTACATATGAAGTTTATTTCAAATGGAGCTACGGTTATTTAGTTATGAAATAAAGCATTTTAGCATGGCATTTATGCAAATTAATGCAAAAAGCAATTTAAACATTATAAACATAGATGAAAGTAGCATATTACAAAACTAGATGAAATTCTAAGCATTTTACATATTAAGTTTGTTTAATTATGATGCATGGTTGTGAGTTATTAAATGCATGAAGTGCAAGGGCTTTTCTGTAAAACTGCAGTCTCTGGATAAATAGGAAATTCGCTGATAGGAAAAAAAACAGAAGCGGGCCGAATCTGACTGGCCCATTAGTGCACAGGGTGGGGTGGGCGCGTCCTCACCCATGGGCCAAGCCCAGCTCGGTGGAAGCAGCAGGCTTGGCAGACCACAAAGGGGTGCTGGGCCTTGGGGAGGCAAGGAGGCCCACGCACGTGGCGGGCGCTGGCGGGATCTGGGCCTGGCGCGGCCTCGGTCAACGCAGGCGGGAGGGGCGCGTTCGCTCGTCGTCCCAACTCGAACTGGATGGGGCAGAAGCGTGGCTCTCGCCGAGAAGAAGCAGGACGGCGACAGCTGGGTGGAGGGGCGACGGCTTGAGTCAAGGGACCTCCGCCAGAGGGACTTGAGGGGCTCGTGTACGGGAGGCGGCGCAACAACAGATCGGGGTGGCGATGATGTTCCCTGTGGAGAAAGACAGACAGGGAATGAGAGGCGGCCCTGCTGGTGCTCGTCTTGGCAGGTTCGGGCGGCGAACGGAGCAGCTCCGGCGGTGGCGCTCGCCGGCGCGGTGTCGGAGATGGCAGGGGAGCGAGGTTGCTCGGGCCCAGCGCGAGGAAGCACGGAGGCGGGACGACACTGGAGCAGCAGTGACGGAACTCGGGGAGATGGCGGAGACGAGCGGATCCGGCCGCGTGGCGGCGTTCTCCGGCGAGGCGGCGCGCGGGCGGAGCTGGAGGAGGCGATGCGAGGTGGTAGAGAAGGCGGGGCGCGGATGGCTAGGGCCTCGGGCCCAAGGAGAGGTAGCCGGCGAGGAGTGCCCTGCTCAAGGTGGTTAACGGGGAAGATGGCGCTTGGTCGAGGAGGTTGTGCCCGTGGTCGCCGGCGTGGCAAACGGCAGCGCAAGGAGACGAGGCCGAGCGCTCCTTCTCGGGCACGAGCGAGGAGGGGGCCGCGGGCAGAGGAGCTCGGGCTCCTGCAGGATTTGGGCGGCGCCGGTGGTGGTTGGGAGCGAGTGGAGGCTGAGGGGATTTGGATCGGAGGCGCAGCCACTGATTGGATGGGGATGGATCCCGAGGTGCGCGATGAGTGCAGCCGCGGCTGCAGGGACAAATCCCCTAGAATTTAGGGTTGGGCAGATTTGGTTAGGGGGTCATCTGCTATAAATAGCATATGGCCTAGAGGGGGCTTGGAACAAATTTGATCATCGGATTGCGATCGGACGATTAAGAATAAAAGGTTAGGTGAGTCCAAATAAGAAAACGGAAATATTTTAGAGATGTTTGGGGATGATTCGGATCCATCGGTAACGACAACCCGGGTCGGGTTCGGTTGAGTTTCGGACACACACGAGGGGTCGATGCCCTGTGCAAAGAGGGGTTAGGCGAACGAGGTCAAGTGTGTGGTTGGACTGAGAAGAGAGAGGAGGAATGCAACCCGGCAACCGTTTCCGGAGACCGAAAACGTCCGACAATAGACCGGCTATAATGCCGCTATAGTTAACCGTTGGGGCGTCAAACGGACTCCGAATGCGATGAAACTTGGCAGGCGACCTACTAACAGCATAAAAACACCGCACACCAACTTTCATCCCATTCCGAGAACATTTTCCGGCCACTTATAAAATAATATTTCGGACGTGCCGCGGGCGCGTGGGAGTGTCGACGGGCTTAGAACGAACAACGGAAAGAACTGGGAGACCCGGACGGATGCAAGTTTTAAAAACATGCAGTTGCAACGCGGATGATGACAAGGAAAAATGCAACCTTCAAGAAAATGACACGGCAAAGACAGCGGATAACTGGAAGACACCTGGCGCATCGGATTTGGGGCGTTACAACACTCCACCACTACAAGAGGATCTCGTCTCGGGATCTAGGATGGCACCGGAGAGAAAATGGGAGTTGAAGAGGTAAAACAAAGTTGCTTCTTGACAACAGAGTGAAACCAATGAACCTTGAGAGGTTGAAAACTTGCAAGAAAGAACACAACAGAGTTGAACGAAATTTAGAGCACTCCGGTAGAAAAGAGAAACAAGGAACACCATGTGAACCTTGGAGGTTGCAGAGCTATGAATGACGATCACAATGGACAAGAAGGAATTGAAACCACTCTGGTTGAAACGAGATAGAGAAGGAATAAGAATTATATAATTTGGGCAGCACTCCGACCGTAAATGGAAGGAATTGAACATGAACTTAACAAGATGAGAGTACTTGAATGGAGGACCCGACACTCCGGTTGAATGGATACGCAAAGGAAAGAACATGATCATTACAAAAATGGGATGATGGGTCGAAGCGTGCAACATCACAATGTCTCCGGAACAAAAGAATAGAAGCTAGATTATTGGGATAAAGGGACGGAGAAGAAAATGACAACTTCTGCCACAAATGAACTTGGAAAGCATCCTTGCAAAGAAGGATTGCACGGGGTTGTTGGGAAATCAACAATGAAAAGAACAAGCTTGTTGTGGGCTTATGGAAAATGTCTCAAAATTATGAGGTGAAATTCTGCCACTAACGGAAGCAATAGATTGGATTGATATCAACAAGGAGACGAGAAACTTATTTCACCGGGAGGATAAATGCAGAACTTGGGTCAATTATAAGCACCATAATAGCAACATTCCTTAGGGAAGGCTTTAGGTAACAATATGACACAAGATAACCCCAATGAAGAGATTGATGGATTTAAAATACCTCATTCTTGACAACATGTGAATCGCGAAACAAGAATGAAATTTGTCAAGAATGATATAGCACCACCTCAAATGATAAGGTCGAAAGAATCGCACTTTGGAATGCAAGATGAAGAATGCTTGAACTCCTCAAAACAAAACATGTGTTGAACACCATGTATATTTTAGAGTATAGCTTGGCGGATCTTAACTTCGAGAGAGATCTTGAATAACAATTGAAAAATGAAAGAATCCTTGACGAGCCACCATGAAGAAACTTTCAAAGAACTCCGGATAGCTAAAAAGAAGGTCGCAAGGAAAAGAAGCTTGAAAAGAATAAGATGAATCCTTGCATTGATTAGATGGAGCTTCGCGACGAGATAAAGCGGAAAACTTGGAACTCCAGAAAGAAAAGATGAAGCATCTCGAACCGAGAATGTGATATGATGAACAACTCCGGAAAGAATTAATTAAATCACTTGGATGAAACAATAATAAGAATTACGTTATGCATATCCTTCACCAATTTAAATTGATGACAAGCAACAGATTTGGCATACTACTTATTCTCGTAGAAATGATTAAGAGAGATACAGCGTAAACTTGAGAAAGGTCTTCAACGATCCGCTGGTAGGATTGGAAAGAACGAATGAATTGATATGATAACCAAGGAAGAGAACTCTTGAACGGACCACCGTAAGAATTGAAAATGAATGAAGGAAAAAGCACGAATCACCAGGAAGAATTGTAAATTGAACAAAGATATTTGAGAGAATTTAGATACAAGTGAACGAAGAGATCACGAGCTAATTAGGGAATACTTGAACGATGCACCGGAAGAATTCGAGAACGAGAGCTGAAAGCTGAGAATGAATAAATCTTCTGAAATGATGGCCTTTGGATGATCAAGAAAAAACGAAAAACAACTCCTAAAATGCTCCGGATGGGTGAAAAG
>NC_053023.1:695599977-695613052 GCF_003073215.2 Triticum urartu | reverse complement strand
CGGTAGACAGATGAAGTACATACTGATGAATAACAATGCATAAGATATTCAGAAGCATGATGTCCAAATTAAGCAGATGGCATTGCGATAGAGTAGAATGACAGTACTTAAATTTGAAAACATGTTATCATGAATGGAATAGGTACTGAAAAACAGGAAGGCATGACATATTTACATGCATGATCAGCATGCTAAGCACATGGCATTGCAACAGAGTAGATACACTCCAGGACATTATATGCATGTTGTACCCATATCACAGGCCAAGTTAGAGCAAGGACCTTGTGGGGTGAAGAGGATTCCATCATCTTTCTGCAAGTCTTCTGAAGAACTGCCTTTACATGTTCCATCATATTGGGTATCATTGACATCAAGTTTATTGGCCTTTACATTGCTCCGTGAGGTTCTTGTGGATATATCAGTGTGTGCAATTATATCTGACATGCATGGAAGACAACTAGTAGTTAGATTTATGTAATGAGTGCCTGTAGGAGATGACATAAATAGTAGGACTGGGGTTAACTAGCAGCAACAGGTCTCATAAACTAAAGGGAGAACACAGATGAAAGCTACAGAATATGTATCGTTTGTACTCGAGATTAACTAGATGGCACACAAAAGTATTAAAGAACAACATAGGAATACTAGAAGTGGTATAATACTATAATCACCAGCCTGTGGGATAGCATTGGCTGATGGATGATAACTATGGAACAGTGTTACCTAAAGAACAAGTATCTTAGCTGAACTATGGAACAGCGTTAACTCCTGAACAAGACCCGTAAGAGATCATGAATATACAGTAAAATGTGATGATCTATTTTCCATGCTTAGATGAATAACAAAGCCATAAATGTTGCACACAAGTAAGATGAGGGTACAACCTATCTGGCTGCCATCCATAGGAGTGAGCATCATGTGCTGACTTGTCGATGGCCCTGCAGTTGTTGTGGCTGTGCATGTCGGGCACGCGCATTCGATGCAGGGAACTGTTGAGTGGGGACTATAGCTCCCTTCTGGTGTATGCTTCCCTTGTTGGAGCAGCTGCGGTGAGTCGGAAGACGGTGTGTCTGAAGATGCAGATAACGCATAATGTTAAGAACGACATATCTCTTTGATCTGAAGAAATACACTAAGAGATCAACAGCAAGGTACGAGAGTGGTCACACGTCTGTTGACTGAAGACTAAATTGGGGTCACACGATTTTATTTTATTTTGGTACTGTCCGATCTACGCCGGATGGCTGGCCGTCTTGTGCCTCCCGGCTGACACTGTTCGGAATCTTCCCCGAAGAGCCAGCGACCAACGGCAGAGCAGCCTGCCTCCGCCGTTCGTGGCCGCCGCCAAAACCCCGTCTCCCCGCCCCACTGCACTGCCGTGGTCTGCCACCCGCACTGCGGCGGTCCCTCAACTGGCGTTGCGCGCCTTCCCGGGGCCTAATACAAAGACTCCCCGTCATCCAGATCCGGCGGCGGCAGTCACCTTCAACCCACGCAACTCTAAAAGATAGCCATCTAAGCGCTGCTTCCGCGGCGAATTTGCGGCCCGCCACGCACCCCTTACGTTAGACACCAGCCAACCGGCAGCCTAGGAGCTCCGCCGCCTCGAGGGGTGCTGCTTCCCATTGCAAATCGATTGGCCCAGAATAAAAATTCAGACAACTGACGCCTAAATAAAGTGATTTGAGATGAGGGTGCGACCTATCTGGCGGCATGGTGAAGTAGGCAGGTCCAGCTGCCGAGTCGGTGAGGCCGGCGCGGTTGCGGTGGCGACCGGCGGCAGGGAAAGAGCGATGTCGCGACGGTCGATGCTACTGCAGCGCCACTCTGGTATGGAGCTCCTCCGGTGTCGTGAACAACGGTCCTGCCTTGGCTTCGTGCGTTTGGGTCCTCTCTGGCGAAATGTTGGCGGGTGCGACTCCATCCGTCCCGTTCTTTGTGGGCATTGCCTGGGCCTCACGGTGTGCAGGCCACCCGGTTGGCTTCTTCGTGGGTCTCGCCCGGCCTGTTTTTCTCTTCGGTTCAAGTTTTATGTGGCTTTCGGGTCTTGTTCTTGGGTGGTAGCGGGGGCGGGGGGGAGGGGGGCTGTTCACTTTCACGTGTCCTCTTTCTGGCGTCTTGTCCGGGGCGTTTTGGGTTGGGTTTCCCTCACTCTGATGTTCCGGGTATCGTGTGCGCTTGTGTCTGGTTTTTTGCGCGGTTTGTTGTGCGCTCCGTGTGTTCCGTCGCCTCTTGTGGTACTCTCGCCGTTCCTCGAGTAGTCGTGCACCTGCGCGCCCCTGCGGTCCTGGCTTTTTTTTTCTGGCGGTCCGCTTGGCTCGGTTTTCGTGTGTTGTTCCGGGGCCAGCACGTCGTGTGTGTTCTGTCATGGTTGTTTCGGTAGTCTCGTCCGTGTATTTTTGCCCGGGGGCAGGTTGCTCCCGGCGGTGTTTGTGTGTTTGGTCCCGGGCTTGAGCCCTGGTGTTGGCGTGTTTGGTCTCCCCTTTGGGTCGGTTCGTTGGCATCGTGTCTTCGGTGTTGCTTTGTTTTTTTTTTTCGGCTATTCGTCTTTTAGTTCTTCCTTATCTGGCGTCGCCGGCGTTATGATCCTTGCGTCTGCGCTGTGTGCGGTCGGCGTGTCGGCCGTCCGCGCTCGCGCCCCTGCCGTTTTTGGGGGGGGTTTTCTTCTTTCTTTGGTTCTCGTCGCTGCCGGGGTATTGGTGCCTCGTGTGCTCGTTCGACATCCCTGCTGCTTGGTCTGCCCTGTTTGTGTTTGAGGGCATGTTCTTCGTCGCATCTGGTGCCGTTGTTTGGGGCGCTTGGTTCGACTCATGGTTCGGCGCGCTGTACGGTTTTTGTGTTATTCTTCATTTTCACAGAGCCTGCGAGTCGGGTCGTTCCTTTCAAGTGGGTATCTCGGTGCTCTCTGGGTACCGGGTTTTCCCGTTGATCAATTGGAAATTGTCCTTCGGCGGGCAAGTCTTGCGTTACTCCGTCGTTGGCGCTCTTGACTATGCAGGGCTGCCCCCGCTCTAGTCGTAGCTGTCGGCATCTTCCTCTCTGAAAGCCTTCTCTTGCTCTTCCTCACCCTGTGTGACTCTTTCCTGATGATGTGTCTCACCTCCCGTACGTCGATCCTGTTGGGCATTCTTCGGTCTTCTCGCTCGGGCCTGGGCGGGTGGTTTGGTCTTGTTGCTTCTCCCTTTTTGCCGGTCCTGGCGCTCTCGTTTTCCTCCAATGCCCAGTGCTCTGCACCGCCGCAGCCGGTGTCGGCTGCCTCGGTGTCGGTCTCCTTGTTTGAACGCTTTCTTGATGTCGTTCTTTGCGCATTGCTTGGGCGCCTTTCGATGCCTTCAGTCATCGTGCGGACCATGGTCGTGCGGGGTAGAGCAAAACGATTTTAGAACCAAGATTTGGCATGACCTTCCTAAAAATAGGACCAAAAAGAATGCATAGTGCCAAAATTCTCGCCGAAACGGAATGAATCAAAACATTCCGGCAAAATATTGGCAACTATCGCATTTCAAATACCGGTACCTTCAAACAAATACATATATGCAACACCATGCAACACCATAAACATACATAGATCTAGCTAGGCCACAAAAAGTGCATGTGCACGTTGTTGGAGCGAGCTAGGGAGAAAAAAAGTAGATCTACATCATGAAGATAGCTTTCCCCTTACTTACCTATCAAAAAAAGGTAATTTCACCACTTAATTTTGATGAATCTATGGTGGAAATGAGGTGAGGAGGAGGAGGCAGCCGAAAGCTTGGAGAAGGAGGTGGAGGGAATGAAGTGGGGAAAGTGAGTGGGTAGGTGTGGGGCTGTCCAAAATATCTTGTTGGGGTCCCAGGTTACTAATGGCGCACCACCTGCAAATGCGCCATTAGTAACCCTGGTTACTAATGGCGCACCTGCAGGTGGTGCGCCATTAGTAGTTTTGCAGAAAAGTAAAATATATATATATTACTAATGGCGCACTTTTACAGGGTGCGCCATTAGTAGTTTAAACTAGTAAATCGGTGCGCACTGTGAGGCGGTGCGCCATTAGTTTTGAATAGTAATGGCGCACTCGGTGGAATGCGCATTATATGTATGTAAATGAAAAGAAAAATTATCACTGTGGCGCACTTATTTATCCTTGGTCGACATTAGTGTCTTCACACATAATGCGCGTAACTGGTGGCATTAGTATATATAGTGGCGCACTCTCTGGTGCGTACATATTCCATCCTATCGTATCATGTTTTGCCTTCATATCAAAGTAGTGATTGTAGTATCATGCATGAATGAGTTCTGAAGAGAATTTTATTGCTTTTTCTTGTCAGGTTTTACTTGACAATTCAAAATCAATAAAGTGAAGGAAGTTAGCAAGGCAGCGGATAAAGGTGCTCCTTCCAACGGAGGGCCTCTACAGATTCTACTCCTCCACCCCAAGATGATTTCAAGACAACACATGCATAGACACTCAAGATAGCTGTGTTGATGATGAGCACGTCTCCCCTAGTGCACCATCACAGGTGCTCCCTCTAACTTGGCACTGTTATATGTGGTTGCATGTTATGTATGATGTCTAGCTTGTATTGCTTCTAATTTTGTTGAATTCCATCTGCTTACTTTACACATTATACTTGAATAAGACACGTGTTCCTGTTTCTAGAACATACAATATCTGTCTATCACACCATGTTCTTACATCAAATTACTACTATTGTGTAACCTGCAACAATCACTTATCATAAGACACGTTTGACTTCGGAGTGTGATATAGGTTACATCTCACATTCTTTTCTAGCTTGTACTACTAATTTGTTGAAATGGCACTTATGACGAGATAGTTTTAACTTGGTAGAGTGATATTCGTTGCATCTTTCATATGGTGTCTAGCTTTCATTGCTTCTAATTTGTTGAAATGCCTTCTCCTTAGTTTACACATCATAAGCTGTGAATATGCAATGCTGTCCTTTTTTTACACATTCAATCGTCCTATCATGGTCGTCTTACATTAAAGTAGTGCTCGTCAGCATCTACATCAATGAGTTCTGAAAAGCGAATTTTTATTCATTTTTCTTGTGGGTTTGACTTGACAAGGCAATACAATTAATAAAGAGGAAGGAAAATAAGGCAGGGACTGATGGCGGTCTTCCGGCGAAACCGGCATCCCAGGTGCTTTCTCTAGCTTGGCAGTGTGATATTGTCTTGCATGTTGCATAGGTTGTCTACTTGTTAATTCTATTGTAATGCTTCTGCTTAGTTTACACAAACAGTTGTGATCCATGCCGTCCTGTTCGTACATATTCCATCCTGGTATCGTGACATTCTTTTCTAGCTTGTACTACTTCTAATTTGTTGAAATGGCACTTATGACGAGACAATTTTAACTTGGTAGAGTGATATTCGTTGCATCTTTCATATGGTGTCTAGCTTCATTGCTTCTAATTTGTTGAAATGCTTTCTGCTTAGTTTACACATCATAAGCTGAATATGCAATGTTGTGATATGCAATGGCACTAATAATGAGATAGACCTTTAACATTGGTAGTGTGATGTTGTTTGCATCTTGCATATGATTTATTTCTTGTACTGCTTCACATTTGTTTAAACGCCATTATGATATTTGTAGCATCTTTCATATGGTGTCTACCTTCCATTGCATTGCTTCTAATTTAGTGAAATGTCTTCTTCTTAGTTTACACATCATAGTTCTGGTTATCTCTCCGTCCTGTTTTTCGTACATATTACATCCTCCTATCATGTGGTTGTCTAACATCAAAGTTCAGTTCGTCATATCACGCATCAATTTGTTCTGAAGAACTAAATTGTTATTCCTTTTTCTTGTCGGCTTGACTTAACATGGCACAGAGAAAGAGGAAGGAACACATAAACAGGGGATGGTGTTAGTACTAAGGACACACGGAAAGGAAGCGGAAGAATCCTGCAGATTCTGCTGGTACTGATGGTGCAATAGAAGGTCAAAGTCCAGCGGAAAATTGTACAAACGGGTATCCCGTGCTACACGAGCTGCAGAACAAGCCAAACAGAAACAAATAGCTGCCACCAAACAAGCAGAGACAGCCCTAGTTGTTGCAACACCTTCCATGTACCACCAGCTGCACGAGTTACTCGTCAACTCAGCTAGCAAGCACGTTCCCAAGCTCCCTTGCCACCTGACACTACTTCCGAAGCACTCTTGACACAAGACGAGTTGGCAAGATCAGATGAACTTTGTGAGCTTCAACAGCAAGAAGGTTAGTTGCTGGAGTCAAGTTACAGTTGCATGCTTCTTTATATGTAGTCTCACAGTTTGATGTACACTAACACTTCCTATGTTCGTTGTTGGACTAGCACCTAGGCGCAAGAGGAAACAAACATCAGGGATAATGCTCGATAGGTTAACTAAATCTAGAGGAGGAAGAATGGAGATCCGTTTTGAGGCAGGTTTAAAAAGGCCACGTGATGCTACAGAGTCAGCCAAGTTAGTATCAGAGGCAGCGGTTGCTGTAGGTGTCATGTACGTATCCTCCCAACATGGATTCAGTACAGGAATGACAAAGACGAAACCCAGTTCAACACCTTCCTCGACCATTTATCTGTAAGTATGGTTATGTATGGAAACTAGTAATATCGTCTTTTTGTCCCATACTTTCTAGGTTGCTGATAATGAGACTCCCATAATTTTCAACAGATGAGGTTCAAGTTGGATAGCCAAGATGATGCAACCAGACAAGCTTGCACCCATGTTTTCAAGTCTGCTCTGCGACAGTATCGGTATAACTTGAGGAAAACTCACTTTGAAGGCAAGGCTAACAGTGAACTTGCCCAAACATCTCAAGTGGAAAATATATCTGATGAAGACTGGAGAGGCCTCGTTAAACACTGGTCTGAATCCAAAGTATCAGGTACATTATATATTATGTGATCAGATCACATGTTGAACCTATTTACGCATGTGTGACACCCCGGATGTAACTTGCCATATTTGTAACTCCGACTCTTGCCATTTTCGGCTTTAAGTTATGAGATTTCCCTTCGTGGTTGGTTTTGTCTTCATTTTGCATTTTGTTCATGTCATGCATTTCATATCATGTCATCATGTGCATCTCATTTGCATACGTGTTCGTCTCATGCATCGAGCATTTTCCCCGTTGTCCGTTTTGCAATCCGACACTCCTCGTGCACCGGCGCACCCTCTTCTCTCTTTTCGTGAGAGGGTGTTAACATTCTCGGAATGGACCGAGATTTGCCAAAGTGGCCTTGGTACACCACCGGTAGACCGCCTGTCAAATTTCGTGCATTTGGAGTCCGTTTGATACTCCAACGGTTAACCGGGAACCGCAAAGGCCTCTTGTGTGTTGCAGCCCAACACCCCTCCAAAACGGCCCAATAACCCATCCAAACCACTTCCATGTCCTCCGTCGTCGGATCACGATCCGCGGTCGAAAACTACACTCCATTTGGACTCCTACCTCCTCCTACCTATAAATAGGTCCCTCCGAATTTTTTCGCGCAGACAAACCCTAGCCCACTCGCTCGCCGCGCGGACGCGTCATGACCGCCGGGACAAGTCATTCCACCATCGCCGGCGAACCACCACCGCCATGTGGCGTCCCTGCCGCCAGCCACCACGGCCGCCGAGCCATCGCCGCCCCCGCGGGCCCAGCCGCCCCGCGCCCGTCTGTCTCCTCGCCGCCGTGCTCCGCTCCTGCTGCCAACGCCTACGCACTCGCTGTCGGCCTGCTCCGGCTGCCTCGCCGCCCTCGCCGCTCGCTCCGCCGCAATGCCGGACCGGCACCGCCCTCCTCCCGTCCCCGACGAGCTCCGGCGTCCTCTCCTTCGCTCCGGCCGCTGTTCGCTTCGTCCCCGGCAACTCCGGCCGTCCACCGGCGAGCCTCGATCCGCGAGCCTGAACCCTAGATCTGTTCACCCGAGGTCGTATTTCCTCTAAGTCCTTTTTCTATGATGATTTTATGCCCTGTTCTGTGCATCATAACTCCATGACCGTAGCTTCGTTTCATGCGTATAATATATCAAAATGTTCATTGTGAGATGCTATTCATTTCATTCCGTTGTGGCATGCTTGTTTGAGTCCATCTTGATGCCCAAATCATTGATGCAAGAGTGCTATAAAATGTTTGCTCCTGTTACTTAGCAGATTAGGATGATTTGGCATTTTTGTCACATTTTTTGTGTGCATCATATGGGCATGAGCTCTACATGTGTTTTGATCTATGCCATGCCATCTTTACAGGGGTGTTTGCCATGTATTTTTGTGATCACTTTGGTGACTAGAACAAGCATGCAAAGTAGCCTTCATGATATTGCTGATTTCTGGGACTTAGGATTTTGCTAAGTCCTTTTTCCTGCTGTTATTTTTATGCCATGTAAACATGATGCTACAGTGAGATCCATGATTATTTTGAGTACCTTCAGTAAGGATGTTTTGGACATATGGTTATGATATATCCATCCATGGCTCTGTTTGAAATTATGGAGTGCACTAACATGTCTTAATCTTGCTCTACTTTTGCTATAAAATGTTCCTGGCAGATTGTTTACATGTTAATCAATTTTGCCATGGTTGTTGTTAGTGATCCATGCATGCTATGAACTTTCTATTGCCACTTTTACCTTAATGGACATGTCATCTTGCTGATGCTATGCTTGTTTTGTCATGCAATGCCTTGTGGTGAGTGATTTGCGCTCGCAAAGATGCCTTCATAATTCTGTTTATGCCATGCTCTGTTTTTCTGCTAAGTCTGAAACTGTTAATAAAACTTGCTATGTTTACATGAGTGTCATCATATCTTCTGTGCCTTTGTGTCCCATGATCAGTAAGGGACTTTTGTTCTATGCATTTAGTAGATTCATTCCATGCCTTTGTTTGCTAAGATATGTTCCTGTAGCATGTTGTTTGCCTGCTCTAAACATTGCTTCATGATGTTATTCCTGGCATGTTAGTATTTTCACCAAGTCTATGAAGCTGATATCTTTCGCACTTTTGCCACGCTTGTTTGAACCTGCTCTTGTGTGATTTAGCCATAGCTCAGTGTTCATGTTTTGTCAAGCATCACTTTTACATCACTGCCATACGCTTTGTTGCTATGTTGGAGTGAAGTTGCCTAGTTTCTTGTTGCATTCTAGTAGGCATCGTGTTGTTAATCGCAGAATTGTGCCATTATTGTTTTGCTTGCCATTTGCAACCGTGCATCCGATTCCGGTGATATTTATATCGATTTTGACCGAAATCATCTCATCTTTCCAGCGGCACACTTGGTTTGCCAAGTTGATGCCTTAATCAAACTTTTCCTTCCGGAGCACGCATATGCATTGCATATCACATCTCGTATATCATGCCATGTTTTGCATCATGTTGATTGTGCATTGCACCGTATTGATTGTTGGTCCTTTGCTTGTGTTCTTGCTTTGGGTAGAGCCGGGAGACGAGTACGTGATCGAGGAACCTGTTGAGTACGCTAACGAGGATCAAGCTTTCGTCAACTCTGAGAACTTTGCAGGCAAGATGACCATACCCTCGAAATCACTTCTATCTTTGCTTGCTAGTTGTTCGCTCTATTGCTATGCCGCGATACCTACCACTTGCTTTATCATGCCTCCCATATTGCCATGTCAAGCCTCTAACCCACCTTTCCTAGCAAACCGTTGTTTGGCTATGTTACCGCTTTGCTCAGCCCCTCTTATAGCGTTGCTAGTTGCAGGTGAAGATGGAGTTTGTTCCATGTTGGAACATGATATTGTTGGGATATCATTATTATATCTTGTTTACTTTAATGCATCTATATACTTGGTAAAGGGTGGAAGGCTCGGCCTTATGCCTGGTGTTTTGTTCCACTCTTGCCGCCCTAGTTTCCGTCATACCGGTGTTATGTTCCTTGATTTTGCGTTCCTTACGCGGTTGGGTTATAATGGGAACCCCTTGACAGTTCGCCTTGAATAAAACTCCTCCAGCAAGCCCAACCTTGGTTTTACCATTTGCCACCTAAGCCTTTTCCCTTGGGTTCGCGGACTCAAGGTCATCTTTATTTTAACCCCGGCCAGTGCTCCTCTGAGTGTTGGTAGAGCACCGTGCGGGCGTCCCTTGGCAACTTGGGTTATGTTGGTACTGTATGCTTAGCTTATCCGGTGTGCCCTGAGAACGAGATATGTGCAGCTCCTATCAGGATTGTCGGCACAGTCGGGTGGTCTTGCTGGTCTTGTTTTACCATTGTCGAAATGTCTTGTAACCGGGATTCCGAGTCTGATCGGGTCTTCCTGGAGAAGGAATATCCTTCGTTGACCGTGAGAGCTTGTGATGGGCTAAGTTGGGACACCCCTGCAGGGTTTTGAACTTTCGAAAGCCGTGCCCGCGGTTATGGGCAGATGGGAATTTGTTAATATCCGGTTGTAGAAAACTTGACACTTAACTTAATTAAAATGAATCAGCCGCGTGTGTAGCCGTGATGGTCTCTTTTCGGCGGAGGGAAGAACACGGTCTCGTGTTATGCTTGAACGTAAGTACTTCAGGATCACTTCTTGATCATTATTAGCTTCTCGACCTGCTTTGCTTCTCTTCTCGCTCTCATTTGCGTAAGTTAGCCACCATATATGCTAGTGCTTGCTGCAGCTCCACCTCACTACCCTTTTCCTCCTTTAAAGCTTAAATAGTCTTGATTGCGAGGGTGTGAGATTGTTGAGTCCTCGTGACTCACAGATACTTCCAAACAGATGCAGGTGCCGATGATGCCAGTGCAGGGGACGCTACCGAACTCAAGTGGGTTCGACGAGGATTCGGGCCGTTACTATGTTTCTTTCGGATGATCAGTAGAGGAGCCCAGTTGGGACGATCGGGATCTAGCATTTGGGGTTGTCTTTCTTTATTTTGGTTCCGTAGTCGGACCTTTGATTGTACCTTGGATGATGTATATTATTTATGTATTGTGTGAAGTGGCGATTGTAAGCCGACTCTTTATCCCTTTCTTATTCAGTACATGGGATGTGTAAAGATTACCCCTCTTGCGACAACCTACCATGCGGCTATGCCTCTAAGTCGTGCCCCGACACGTGGGAGATATAGCCGCATTGTGGGTGTTACAAGTTGGTAATCAGAGCTCCGACTTAGGAGCCCCCTGCTTGATCGAATCGCTGACGTTGTTGAGTCTAGAACAAAATGTTTTGAGTCTTAGGATTATATATATCGAGAGTAGGATTCTTTTTACTCCTCAGTCCCTTCGTCGCTCTGGTGAGGCTCCTGACGTAGAGTTTTGACTCTTCTCTTCTCAAATTTCACTATTTTTTTAGGATCACGCGGGTATCTTGGAATCGTTCGATGGTTTTGTGACAGAACATTGTTCTTGGTGCCTCCTGACATTTAGGGGTTGTGGCAGTGTCCCGGGAGTTGAGCTCCGAGGTGTTGTCGTCACAATTTTATCGTTGCAGTTCTGGAATACCTGAGTTCGCCGACATCGAAAATCTCTTTTATGCAGTTGTTGGTGAGATAACCTCGACGCCACCCAGTACTGGGGGTAGTTCGGGAGTATTGCCATAACTCGTATAACGGATGCTTTTCGAAGGTTGAGGTAAATGATTTCCGAAGGTTTCTTGGTTATGTGTTGAAGGATGGATACATACTGGATGTAGGATTTGCTAGTTTTGGGTGAGATATTATGCTTCCCCTGTATCCCCAACACCTGATTGCATAACCAGAAAGTTTGGGAGTTTCATAGGTGGGAATTCATGTAGCTCTAGTATTTCTTCCCGCAGATATTTGGTTTGTGATTGGGTAATCCTTACCACTTATTTGTTCATATCCGTACCTTGTTGCTTTATTTCATCTACCTTTATCTAAGTGGCTTCTCAACTTATGGAAGTGTGATGATTTACTTTGGAATTCATTCGTTCATTCTTGTTCGAATGTTAAGGCTATATGTTGCAATTTCGATCCATTGATTCAGCTTGAATATATGTCTTTCAAGATGCTAACGGATGTCAACCTCTTCAGGATGGCTCCTCCAACGCGTCAGAATCCGGAACCCCGCCACCACCTCCACCTCCGGAGGCATGGCAAGCTGTCATGGCCACCAACGCCAACACTCAGATGCTTTTGCAACTCTTGCAAGAGCGCAACCAAGGGCAAGGCAACCAAGGAAATCAAGGCCAAGGCAACAATCAGCCTCAGTTTGCTACCCTCAATCAGTTCCTCGCAAACCAGCCGAAGTCCTTCAGTAACTGTGTCGAGGCCACAGACGCTGACGACTGGCTCGTGGATATCTGCAAACATTTTGAGTGTAGCAATGTCAGGCCTGAGGACTTTGTCAAGTTTGCTTCGTTCAACAAGACCAAGCTGCTGAGTGGTATCAACAATACAGAGATTCCAGAGGAGGTCGTGTGATTACCTGGGATGATTTCCGCCGAGACTTCAAAGCTCATCACATTCCAAGTGTTGCTGAGAGTAAGCTGAGGAGTTCCGCAATCTCAAGCAAGGCAGCATGTGTATCAATACAATATCCTAGTTTCAGAAACTTGCTGCGCTTCGCTAAACAAGACGTCCCTGATGAAAAGAGCATGATTTATCAATTCAGAGGTGGCCTCAGAGATCTGCAATTAGCTCTCGTGCTTCTTGAGCCGACTAAGTATGATGAATTCTACAACATGGCACTAAAGCAAGAAGCCGGCTCAGATTAAGTGTGATGCTTCTAAGAAGAGAGTCAGGGATGCAGCTCAATCTTCTTCTTCAACTCAAGTGGCAGCTAAGCAACAGAAGTTCTGGTTGCCTCCTCCTCCTCCTCCGTTTCGTCAGCCTTACAGCAGAAGAGTAAAGGTGGCAATGGATCTTCCCACCCACCCAACCCAGGCTATCAGAACAAAGCTCAGTCTCATAACTCCAAGGTCAAGTGCTCCTTATCACCGTCCGCTCTCAGAGGTTACTTGCAACAAGTGTCAGCAGAAAGGGCACTATGCAAACAAGTGCTTCAACCAAAGGCGCCTTCCGCCTCCTCCTCCTGTGAGATCTACCAGCAATGCAGTGGTCAAGCATAATCCCAAGCATGCTAAGGTGAACATGATGAATGCAGCTCAGGCAGAGGATTCTTCAGAAGTG
>NC_053023.1:695353544-695598977 GCF_003073215.2 Triticum urartu | reverse complement strand
TTTGCATATATGAAATCATCACAATCTATCATTTAAAAAATGTTACTTTACTTTTGCGGCATATAGTATTTTGTTGTCGACGATGCCCGGCCCGCATCCTCGCCGTCGACACGTCCGCGACGACGTCCTGCTTCAGAGGACCCATGTCCGAGACTGGGCTCCGCCGGGCTGGCACTGGGAGGTGCTACCTTCAGGGGCGCGACGCTTGGTGAGCAACCCGGCCCCAGGTCCCGTCGTCGACCCTCATCTCCTTTGGTGGCATTCACGTGGGCCACTTTCGGTGTGGAGGGAGCCGGCCCCGCCGGAGGTGGTATGTCGCCGTGTCAGGGAGGAGGACGAGCACGTCCATCGCTACATGGCTGCTATGGATGTCAGGTTCTCCAATACCTGGCAGGTTCTTTGGGGAGATCACCCGAGCTATGATCCAGTGATGGTTCCTTCTCTTTGGGTGTCCACCGCCCGCACCTCAGGAACCGTGAGTGGCCTAGATTACTCTGTACTATTCGATCTTTATTAGCTTGCTAGCTAGCTAGCTAGTGATGTATTCAATATTATATCTATTATTCGAGATGATGTATTCGAGATTATATCTATTATTCGAGACGATGTATTCGAGATTATATCTATTATTCGATATTATACTAAATTGTCTTATATTTCTTTTGGCATAGTTAAATAAAAGCTATGGCGGACAATACCGACAGAGAGAGAGAACAGACCATGCTCGATATCATACGCGGGCCAGATGATGATCAGAATGAAGAAGATTTTGACGGCTCCAAATTTCAAAACAACACCGGAGAGGGTGATATGATATTCAATCGCGACGACCGAGAAGATGAAGTCATGAACTACGACGAAGAACATGTTGATCCTGAAACAACAAACACTGGCGAGGTATATATATATATTTATATAAGCAGGAATCTGGTGATCATCGCATGTTTTAAATGAGTTGAAGATATATTAACGAATCGATCTTTCTTCTTTCAGCCATCCGGATCGAGCAAATCTTCAGGCAAAAGGACGAAACGAGGCCCGAACAAAAAGTTGAAGGAGGGCGTAAAGTACAATATCGAGGCAATCAGACCTAATGGCGAACCATTAGCGCCTAAGAAGATTGCGGACAAGTTCGTTCGTTAGTGCGGAGTTATTGTGAAGGACCAACTCCCGATCTCCCTTCAAGAATGGAGAAAGCCAGCAAATCCACGTCCAGATGTTACTTTTGTTGACGAGAATCAAAAAAATCTGCTTTGGGATACTCTCATGGAACATTTCACCTTACCAGATAATTTCACAAAAGCAGACATGCGGAAAGTCAAGGACGCTGCTCTTAGGAAGATGGCGGTTGCATTCAAGAACCACAAGAGAATGACGTGGGAAAAGTACGTCAAGGGAGGAAGGAAGACTCCAGTATTCGAGGGGATACTAGAGAATCAAAGTGCTCATTGGGACGATTTCGTGAAATTCAAGGATTCAGAATTAGCTAAGAAACGGTCAAGAATAAACAAGAAGAATGCCGAAAAAAAGGATAAGTTCCATAAGCTGGGGCCAGGTGGCTACGCGGTGGCAATGCCTAAGTGGGATAAGTCTGAGAAAGAGATGGAGGATGCAGTCACTCCGGTTAGTAAGAGCTGGCCCCCCAGGTGCAGGACTTGGTTCTATGCGCATGGGGGGAGTTGGACCCGAAGACAGGCAATGTTTCAATGAAGGCATGTCTGAATGGAGCCGACGATGCGCTACTTGTTGCAATAGAAGAGGCTCGATCGGGGGTGTTCCAGCCCAACAGAGAGAACGACGAGCTTACACGTGCCCTGGGAAATCCTGAACACCCGGGAAGAACACGAGGCAAGGGCGCTATTCCGTGGTATGAGGGGTTTTTGGACTGGAACGCTAACTACAGAACCCGTGCGAGAAAGAAGATTGCGGAGGAGAAGAAGAGGAAGATGGAGGAGGAGCAAAGGAAGCTCGACTATGAACGCCTTCAAGGCCTAGAAGCAAGTCAAGCGGAATTGGCAGCTAAATTCCAGCGGCAGCAGGAGCAGATCGACTCACTTAGCCAGCAAAGGGGGTCTCAGCAGCTGCAGCAGCTAGCGGATGATCCAGCATTGGATACCACCGCCCCATCCATGCCGAGAAGCAGCGTGGGTTCCGCCCCGGGCGACGCAGTAGTGCTGGATAGATACCCCGTGGATGACATCACGGAGAACACTAACTGCGAGCTACACTTCAAAATGAAGAACATATCCATGAAGGTGGCGGACGCCATTGCTTTTTCAAATTCCCCCGAGGCAACCTTCCATTCCAACCCGATTCCAGCGGGCTATGCTCGTGTCTTGGTTGATGAGGTGGTGGACCAATATTCGGGGCTAGAGCTTGACATTCCTGGAGGTGATGAGGAGCACACACTCGGAGATGCCAAACATCGTATCATCCTATGGAGAAAGGATTGCATCATTTTTCGAAGGCCACCGACACCGCGTCACCCGACTCCTCGTCGAAGTCCGCCACCGAGTCAGCAGACTCCCGCTCCTCCAAGTCCACCAACGCGTGAGGCCACTCCTCCTCCTCCAAGTCCGGCAAAGTGTCAAGCCACTCCTCCTCCAAGTCCGACACAGCGTCAGACGTCCACTCCTCCTCCAAGTACGGCACAACCTCAGGCCACTCCTCCTCCAAGTCCGGCACAGCTTCAGGCCACTCCTCCTCGTCCAACTCAGCCCCGTCAGCCGTCTCCGCCGCCTCAGCAATCGCAGAAGAGACACCCCGCAGCTATGGTGCGTAGCGGTACCAGTCAAGGTCATAGTACAGGAAGTACAGGCGGAGGCAAGCGATATAAATATGGTCCAAACCTCACTACTCCTCTTCCTGTGAGGGCTTACGACAGGACCGAGGAGCAAACCAATGCCATAGTGCGGGCAGAAGTCGACACCCATTTTGGACCGAAACCGCCACCGCCGCCAAGGGAGAAAGTGCTTGTGGAAGTAGTTGACCACTTCATTCGTATGGCTCAACCACCAGCTCCTAAGCCTGTTGACACAGACTATGAGCGCCACATCAGGAAGTTACATCGACAACGTCTACAGAAGGAGGCGAGCTCGAGCTCGAGCAAACAACAAGCAGCTGTCGAAAAATGCGGGAAAACCGTTGCCCAGCTGGGAGAACAGGCGGCGCAATCAACCCCCCCGCTTGTTGTGCCGACAACACGTGACAGTACGCGCGCCCAATATTATTGTGGCCAAACAGTTTACGTTCCCGAGGTGGGCGATGTGGTAATAACCCAGGAGCATATAATGCAGGCTGAAGAACTCAAGATCACTGTTGGACAACTCCTCAAGATCGAGGACATGTCTGTGATTACAGAGGAGGAAATAAAACGGAAATATGTCCGGGGCCAACCTTTGGTCAAGCCAGAAGATGTCAAGAAGCTCCCAACGAGAATGTATGAATTGCATCAATGGTACATGGACATTACCAAGAGATCCGATCGAGAGTCCCTCATGGTGTATGTCAAGAAGGATCATTACTACCATGAGAAAGCTCTGGCCGTTGAGTATTCTGAACTGTTTCAGTTATACAATCAAGACGCACTCGACAAATCTATCGTCAGATGCTATTGTCTGTAAGTGATTTCTTTCTGTAATTTAAGTCTCAAGCTAGCTGTAGTGATCCTTTTAATCAATCATTACCTGTAATTATCCTCACTATATTCTTTTCTGTGGTATTATGCATGATGAAGATGTATGAAATGAGAAAAGGTGGACGCTATGGCATTGGGTTCATTGACCCAAACACCGTTAATCAATACACATGGAAAATGAGCAAGTATTATGAAAAGCAGGTAGAGGACAGCATGCTAGAGTTCTTGAAGCGCCTCAAATACAATGAAGATATACTACTTCCTTACAACTTCGAGTGAGTCACACTTTCTTGTACTACAAATTCTCTGTTTTTGCCTACTAGCTAGCTACATGTTTTTTCTTACATATGCCCGCTTAATTAAGACATGCAAACGTGTGTGCATGCATATTTCACTGGATTGTGTGTATCATTAAAGTTGACGCCGGAACAGTTGAAATACTGGATTCGCTACTCAAAGCAAATAGTGACTACAACATCTTGTATGGGATAGTCAACAGGTAATTTCAATCATTATTAACTATATATCTCGGCCTATTTAGTTCGTCATTTCATGATATGAACTATTTAATAACCCCTTTATTCATTTTCTTTGTCGGCGGGCAGGGCTTGGGCAAGGTTCATCAGCGTCACGGAAGGCGAATGGAAACCACAGCTGAAATGGTTTCGATCCAAGGTAAGTAATTAAGTAGTACTAGCTAGCTAGCTAGCTGCCATCTCTTTAATTATCATGCTTGATTAATTATTATCTGATCAAATTAAATTCCATTCTCGTAATAAAGGCCCTGAAGCAGGCGCAGGGGACTAATCTATGTGCATACTGCGTTTGCGAGAACATTCGCATGATGGCGTCCGAAAGGAGCAGATCTCAAAGACAGGAATGGGTACGCTTGTCAGAACACTATTCACAATTTTTACACCATTATCGATATCTAGTCACACAACTAATACACATGCATATTGATCTCCTTCTTAACAGTTCAAAGAGGTGCGGGACAAGCTCCTAGAAATGGAGCGCGTAGAAGCACTTCAAGAGGAAATAGCGGGATTTTTGCTCGACCAGGTCATAAATCCGAAGGGAGAATACTATTACCCGCTACCGCCCCCATCGAACATGGCATGAACCACTTCCAATTGTCATCGTGCTCCGAAGGCACCAATTAGGCTAATGCCACTGGCTCTGAAGGCAACATGCATATGTATGAGAAATTGTATATAGCTATACATGTGTGTATGTGTAAATTAATATGGTGGTTTGTGAGACATTGATGATATATATATATATGATTGGTTCTAATAGAAATTCTATATATATATATATGCATAACGTGTACAATGTGTAGTGCCGTAAAATACCAGCAAACGAAAAAGAATTAAAATGGAAAACACAAAATTAAATGAACAAGAAATCATAAAACCAAAAATCCCCCAAACATTTTAGTACCGGTTGGTGTTACCAACCGGTACTAAAGGTCTCCTGGCCCCCGGAGCTGGCTCGTGCCACGTGGTTGCCGTTTAGCACCGGTTCGTGCTGAACCGGTACTAAAGGGGGGGGGCCTTTAGTGCCGAAATGTTAGTGCCGGTTCCGAAACCGGCACTAAAGGCCCTTACAAACCGGTGCTATTGGCCCGTTTTCTACTAGTGTATAGAGGTACAATGGCTGGTATATGTGTGGAGGAGGAGAGAGCCCTACCTCATGTATTAAGGAGATCGATCTGCCTCATGTATTAAGGGAGATCGATCGGCATCCATGCATATGTGCAGGAGATGAATACGGTTGGGAGAGAGAGCTAGAGTGTTGGAGGGGGTGGTAGTGGAGTTGCTTCTAACAAATGGTGGGATAGGCTTGCTAGACAAATGGAGGGCACGCCCGCAATATCAATAAGAGAGATGGTTGCTTGTTGTCTGTGCACGTGCATGTGAGAGACGGGTCAGGAGGCATGCACGAATGATGAGGGGGGACAATGTGGCTGTGGTCAGCAGACGTAACTACATAGGAAGATCAATCGCCCTTTGTAAGAGAAAGGAGAGACATAACTTGTGAGGTACGTCGATCGATGGGGGTAGTTAAAGTCGATCCAGGTATATGTTGGGAGATCGATCTGTATACATGCATGTGTGTGTTAGAAGCAAATGAGGCACGAGGAGAAGGATAGAGAGAGAGGGATGCATGTAGGAGGTGGTACGAGAGGCATACTATATCGAGGGGGAGGAGTGTGCAAGTACGAGAACGATCAAAAGAGTGGTGGGAGTGAGGCATGGACAGTGACAAGAGAAGAGGGGAAGCTTGTGTTTGTGCTAGGCACACCTGGCTAGAGAGGCATATCGATCGATGTGTGCCGTAAAGAAGGAGCTGGGGGTCCTACACACACCGTGGGTGAACGACCTAAAGTGAAAAGACGAATTTGCGCGATGGAGCTAGAGAATGCTGAGGGAGGGTGAGAGGGATGCGGGCGTGTGCATGCACAAGAGAAAGTTAGCGCTAGCTACAAAGATAAGAGGGTTGTGTGGGTGTAAAAGACGAATAGAGATCATATATACTTCATTATAAAAAGCGAATTCGGATATTTGAAGAATTTATCATAGTGTTTCAAACCGACAGATGTGTGAATATATATAATGGTGATACACATGGTGTGGTTATGAACATGGTATACTACATTTAATATATTTTATCTCTACTCTTATAAAAACAGAGTTGTTGATGATGGTGTGCCTGCCATCCTGCATTATAGGCCGTCTGATTTATATCTGGCGGATAGCAAGGAAACTATGATGGTTGAAGTTGGCAACAATCATGATTGTAGATTCTTATTGAAATAGATAAACAAATTCAAATTTAGTTCGAATTGCAGCGGTAGTATAGACATTTGGAATGCACTAAAATGTTGGTATGAGTAGGTTACATGCATTATGCAGCAAGCGAAAAAATTTAATCGGACATAACATGGATTCATACTCCCTCCTTCCATCTATATAGGCGTAATGAGATTTTTAAGACCGCCTTTGACTATTGACAAGATTAATAGTACATGACATGCACAATGTGAAAATTATATCATTGAAAGAACCTTTCACAGACGAATTTAATAGTGTGCTTTGTGTAAGTTGCATGTCATATATCATTGCTCTAATATTTGGTCAAAGTTAGCATCGAAAAACACATTAGTCCATATATAGATGGAAGGAGGGAGTAGCTTTGAATAGCATTTGTATAGTAAAACGGGGCAAGACTCTCTCTTTGTGTGCTGTGAATAGTTTTATTTTTTTCGTTTTCTTTTTGGTTGAGGGAAGTGCGAATTGATTTGGTACGTACAAGTACAATATTACTACACGTTAGGCTTGTCCCTAAAATTCAACCCGCGTCTTGTTATATCCCGAAAATTCAGATATCGTGCTCCCAAAACGGGCGCCTTCACAACCCGTGCCTTGGTATCCCGAAATTACAACGCGCGCGAAAACTCCCTCCAGCTGCCAAATCCCGACACGTGAAATCCCCCTTCTAAACCTGAGCCGAAAGGGCCGCTAGTTCAAATCGGTGGGGGGTACTTTTATAACACACCCTACATTTTGGACAAGCGCGTTCCTAAGTCATGCTTCACCCCCTCCCATCGTCCCATTTTCGCCATTCGAAATCCCAGGCCGCCATAACCTCTCCGCTCCAGCCGCGAAACCCCACCCTCCTCTGTCCGCCATGTCACCGCTGCCGAGTCGGAGCCTCTTCCCCGACGACGTCGTCCACCGCAACTGCTCGACGTCCCTCGTCCACCTCCCCGAATGGGGATTCGTCGTCCATCTCGTTGTCCCGCTGGTTCAGCCGCCCCGTCCTCCACCTGCAAGGAGCTGCTCCGATGATCGCCTCATCTATCGCGGCTGCTCCATCCCCACAGCGCCGCCTTAACCCGCTCCATCGGAACCGCAGCATCCTCACGGACTCCTCGGACGAAGCCGAGGCCTACTCGGCGCCACCAAAGAGGTTGTACACTCATCACATCGCACCTTCTCCTTAACTCGACCTCCCGGCACGGACGATGCTCCATCCCGCACCCCCATGGAGCGGCTACCTTGAAGCCGACGCCGCGGGCGACATCTCCACGGCGGCTCTCCCCCAGTGCGAGGCCCCTTCGGCGGCGGCGTCCATACCAGCCGGATCTGCTGCTGCTACTCCGGCTCTCACTCGATCGCTCGCTCACCCAGCTACTGCTCTCCCCCTCACTCATGTTGCTGCTCTGTTCCGATTAAGCCACACTTCAGTCGACTGAATCGACTTTTGGGTCAATCAATTTCAGGGGTTGGGGGGCTCGCCGGAGTTAAGGAAGAACCACCCGCAGCGGGGACGGGGGCTCGCCGGAGAGGTACCCCACTATCTATCTTAGGGTTCAGGGTGGGGGCCTAGAGGGCTGGCCGGGGCGGCGGTGGCGAGTTGTTTCAGGGCGGCGAGGCGGCACTGGGGCCGGCGGTTCGGCCGGTGGTGGCTGGCGGCTCAGGGGGGGTGCAGGTTGAAGATGAACTGCAGGCCCTCCCTAAACTACATGTCAAGTGCCTCTCTGCTACCATTGCGTTTAGTTTCGACAGTACCATTCAGATTCCATAGTAAATTTCAGTTTCAACAGTTAAGTTCAGAGTCAACAGTTTTTACCTCATCTGTTGTAGTCAGGTGGTTTTTGGTGATGTTTATTTTACATCCATTTTACATCATCTATTGGAGATGCTATTAGAATCCCACTTGATATTGACAATGTCTGTCTTGTGCTACTTCAACCTTGACGTCTTACGGCTCACCGGAGCTGCTCCAATGATAGAACGATCCATCACAATAGAGCAGTGCCCTGGACGCCGTCTACAGTTTCCTCAGATCTTCCTCCACACCTCCAACAGCCACCTCTGCCTCAACTGCTTCAGCGACCAACCCAATGATGCTGAGGTCGACACGGCTACGGCAAAGAGGTTGTACACTTGTTGCATCACTTATTACTATACATTCACGTCGATCCATTAGGGCTATTTTGGTTCAACGGAAAAACATTGATCCACTGGTTGCTACCATCACTCTAAATTTCAGCATGCTCTCCTTACATAATCTCACCATATTTTTTCGTATGCATGTCAGATATTGTACACAGTCATCCTGAACATGTAGAGAAAAAGAGAAGAGTTTTGCGCGGCAATACAATGTCATGCAGACATCGCTCCATGGTGGGTTCAATGGCAAACCCTCCCCACCCCGCTCCAGATTGTAATCCAGAGGAAGATATCTGTTCTGAGGCGGATTCGGACGCTGCTGACCACTCCTATTTACCCCCCAAGGTGTTTGCTCTACCTTGGCATGATGATGTTAGTCATATCATGCATATGTTGCCTTGCAGTGCCTACTTTTGACATCATATATGTCATCTGCTTAGTTTAGACATGTTCTGTAATGCCACCTATTTAGTTTCTATATCATATATGGGAATTATGCAGCCTCATGTCTTTTAGCCAGCCATAATATATGTGAAATGTGCAATGCCATCCTGTTTAACCAGGCATCATATATTTGAATGATATCTTGCCCATCCTTTTCTTCATTACATTTCCATTTGTCGACAATGTTTGTACATTAAACTACTCTTCCCGTGAATCAGCCATTTGGGTGGGAGATGGAAAAATCTGGAGTGAAAACAAGGCCTTCAGAGAAGACAGTGCTACCTGTCGAACCAGATCTCTTGTTGGGTCCCGATAGCTCCTTAGAGATGGATTCAGAGACAGATGACCAGTCCTATTCCCCCACTGAGGTGTATGCTCTAACTTGGCACGGTTATACTGCTCATATCATGCATACGGTGTCTTGCATTGCATAGTTTAGACATCATATACATAATATTCAACACCATGTTCTTAGTTCAGACATCATATCGAATGCCCTATATTTAGCATATAAATCACATATGTGAATTAAATGATGCGATCCTGATTACTTAGATAACATGTGGGTGAATTATGTCATGTGATCCTATTTAGTTATTCATCATATCTTTGAATTATGTTATGCTATGCTATCCAGTTTAGATAGACATCATATATGTGAAATTATGTCATGCTATCCGTTTTAGTTAAACAATATACATGTCAACTATTTCATGCCCTCTTTTTTCCACACTATCTATTGCATCTGTCTCTCATACAATGTCTGTACATTCAACTATGTTTCCTGTTTATCAGCCATTTGAATTGGAGCGGGTGATGCCAGTATCTAGCGGACTAAAAACACGGTCTTCAATACATGCACAAGAACCAGCCCTACCACACATAACCCAAACTCTCACAGATTATATCCCTATTATGATGGACAGAGAACCAGCTTCACCCAATCTAACCCCAACCCCAGCCGATAGTAACCCAGTTCCTGTTGACACAGCACCATATCCACCACAGAGCTCTCAAACAAGAGCATTTAGTAAGGCAGCTCCAGTGCCCAAAGGGCCAGTACTATCACGGAGAACCCCAACTCCACTAGTTAGTACGCCTATTCCTGTGGAGGAAGCACAACCAGCTAGTCGTAGTTTAGCATCTATTGCATTTGATGTTGTTAAATCATATGTGTGTATCTTCCCATCTTGGAAATATTATACTAAAGATGAAGGAAAATGCCAGTTGAAGGTGTTTGTCCAGGAGTTATGTGTAAGTAATGTTATTCATGGCAATTACTTTGCTTCGTCTCATACATCCTACCTCCATGATGGTTATAATATAGCAAATTTTCCCATTTTTCTCTATAGAGAAGGACCGATTTGGAAACTCAGGATGAGGTAACCTATGCTAATACCTCTGTTATCTTCAAGAATGCTTGGTGTCAGTATCGGAATTACCTGAAGAAAACGTACTTCACCGGCAAAGAAACTCATCAAATTCCCTTACATTCTCCTGAGACACATTTACTGGATGATGACTGGGAACGCCTTGTTCTGTACTGGTCCCGAGCCAAGATGTGGTAAGGTCTATGAGCTCATTTTCTATTTTTAAGTATTATATTCTTGCATCTTACTATACTCTGTTCATGTAGAACAAGTGCCTAAACCTGAAGAACAACTGTTCTAATTTAAGATTCCATTGCTACCATAGGACATAGATATATGTGTGTTTGGTGCTTTTATTATGTACTAGTACTTGGCAATAGAAGACTTGGTAGTTTAATCCTGTCCACCTTACTAATGAACTGGTTCACTGAAATGAGTTTCATATACTAGTACATGCTAAACTTGTTATGTGTCTACTTGTTTCTTCTTTTAGAATGCTGACAGAATATTGGGGAAGAGTGCCTTATTAAGCAACGGTAAAGGAAGTAATGCAGATAAGGTTCAGGATAGTGACACATCCTGTCTTGGTTTAGTGTTGGAGTTACTGGCAACTACCGCTTGCACAAGCTATTCAAACTCACTGTCTGAATCAGTTCGGTTTCTTGAGTCTCAACTACAAGCTGAAAGACATCGATCAGCTGTGCTGCGACAAGAAGTGGAAGGACTGCGGAAGTCCCTGGAGCATTCAGATGCATACTTTCTGGTGCAACAGCAAGCGTTGGAGGATTTTAGCGCCAAACAGGACAAAGCTAATCAGCTCGATAAGCTTACTGTCAGCATGGTGGATACCCAGGATAACGTTTCTTGAGCTCTTCTGAAGTTGTTTCAGTTATGCTCTTGTTTTGCTGCCGCGTTTATTTGCACTGGTGGCCAATTTTGACGGCCAGTGCATATGATATGCTGCTTTGTTCCCTATATTTGCACTAGTGGCGAACTTTGATGCCCAGTGGATGTAATATGTGTAATAGCCGTGATAGCCTAGCATTAGTTGCTTGCTTATTTATTTCCATGTTGTCTTGTTTATTTGTTTGCTTGTAGTCATTGCAGTTCTTTTTCCGCGGTTAACTAGTGGCTGCAATAACCTATTTTTTAAAAGTAGGACACAATAACCATGGGCTATATTTACTGTAGTGACACTGGGCCTCCTACGGGCCGTAGAAACAGTGGGCCTTCTACGGGCCGTAGAAACAGTAGGCCTTCTACGGGCCGTAGAAACAATGGGCCTTCTACGGGCCGTATCATCAATGGGCCTTATACGGGTCGTATGATCGATTGGCCAAACATGGGCCAATAACAGGCCGCATTATGGTCGTAAACGGGCTAGAGTTGGAATCATCCGTTCATGGGCCGACCGTAACGGGCCATCGTTAATACGCCGTATTTGATGATGCTATGAAAACGGCCCAACGTATTAACGGACCACAAATGGGCCGACTGTAACCACGGGCTGAATTTGGCCCACAAGCAGAAAATGACAGTAAAGGGCCGTAAGTAAACGAATGCTAGAAATGAGCCCAAGAATAAATGGGCTCTGAGAAGGCCGAAAGATAACATGGGCTGGAAACGGCCCAACGGAATAACGGGCCGTTAATGGGTATAAAGTGATACACTGTTCATTACGGGCCAGTTTCACCACGGGCCGTTAATGGGTGTAAAGTGATACACTGTTCATTACGGGCCAGTTTCACCATGGGCCGTTAATAGGCCAAGAGTTACATAGGGCCTCATATGGGCCGAAAGACGTCATGGGCCAGAAGTGAAAACGGGCTGGAATCATATTGGATGGCCCAGATGACGCTACTGGGTCTAATTCGGATAGGGCGTAACGGGCCTTGGGTTAGCGGGCTGTAAATGGGCTATATGCGAACAGGCCGTTAACAGGCTTTACATGGGCCGGCCCGCCACCTTTTGACCAAGTCAAACGGGCCGGCCTTTTCATAGGAATGGGCCTCTGTTGGGCCGTGCCATGTGTCGACGTATAATAGGCGCCTATCTGACCCACTAACGAGCTGACACGTGTTTCGTCCGGCCAATAAGAATTATACACGTGGAAATTTCCCATTGGTCGGGGCTGTTAACGGGTTATCGGATCCAAAACCCGACCCGATAGCTTAACGGCGTTCCGTTACGGTGGATGCCAAGTGTCGGTCACCCTTGACGAAAGCACTTCTGTGACGCGTGATTTATCGTCATGGAAGTGGACACTTCCATGATAATTCTGGTAATGTCATGGAACACTTCTACGACAGCACAGGTATGACTATCTTGATTCTGTCATAAATTTGTCATGGATGTACATGCATGACAAAAAACGCGACCTACTGTGACAAACACGTATCATCACAGAAGTGTATTATTTTTGTAGTGTTGGGTGATTATATGTCTAGAGTTAAAGGTGAACTTAAACTCATTAGTAAACATGCTTCTATGGTTACCACTCAAGTAGAACAAGTACTTAAAGCTCAAAATGATTTGCTCAATGAATTGAATAGTAAGAATAACGATTATGCTGTTAGAGTGGCTACTAGAACTGGTAAAATGACTCAGGAACCTTTGCATCCTGAAGGCCATCCTAAAAGAATTGAGCAAGATTCTCAGAGAAATAATATTGATGCACCTAGTTCTTCTAAAAAGAAGAAAAAGAAAAATGATAGGACTTTGCATGCTTCTAGTGAACCTATTGTTGACACACCTGAGAATCCCAATCAAATTTCTATTTCTGATGCTGAAACACAATCTGGTAACGAACATGAACCTAGTGATAATGTTAATGATGATGTTCATGATGATGCTAAACCTAGCAATGACAATAATGTAGAAATTGAACCTGTTGTTGATCTTGATAACCCACAATCAAAGAATCAACGTTATGATAAGAGAGACTTCGATGCTAGGAAACACAGTAAAGAAAGAGAACCATGGGTTCAGAAACCCATGCCTTTTCCTCCCTAACCATCTAAGAAATATGGTGATGAGGATTTTGAGCGCTTTGCTGAAATGATTAGACCTATCTTTTTGCGTATGCGATTAACTGATATGCTCAAAATGAATCCTTATGCTAAGTATATGAAAGAAATTGTTACTAATAAAAGAAAGATACCGGAAGCTGAAATTTCCACCATGCTTGCTAATTATACCTTTATGGGTGGAATACCTAAGAAACTAGGAGATCCAGGATTACCAACTATACCATGCTCCATTAAAAGAAACTATGTTAAAACTGCTTTATGTGATCTTGGAGCTGGTGTTAGTGTTATGCCTCTTTCTTTATTGTCACATCCCTAGTTCTGGTATGACCTAGGCTAGCCCTTCATTTGTGCATCATGTTTAAATTCCATTTAAATTTGAAATGGGGATTTGTGAAACCCTCAGAATTCATTTTTGGAAATGACCCAGATAAAAATTGCTCCAAAAAGGTCCAAGGAAATGTTCATGTTGCTCTCTGAAAATATTGGTCAGAAGTAAAATTCAAACAAATATTTTCAGGAGCTCATAAATATTTATTTTGGCCTTCTGGAATTAATCTAGTAATTATTTGCTTGGATATATATATATATGATATATATAATATATGTCCAAAAATTCTGATTTTTGGTGAGGGGCTTTGGATTAATTCCTTAGGTCCCTGCAAAATTTGACAGAATTAAATAAAATGGATTGGTATTATTACTAAGTCCAAACAAATTGCAGAAAAGAGAAATCATTAATAAATAGAAAACCAGAGAGAGGGAGATACTTACCTGGCGCCTCTGGCCGGCCCGTTCCTGTTATGGCCCAGCCCACCAGGGGCAGAGCCGTCTTCCTCCTTTTGCTAGTAGGCAGAAGGGAAGCGGTGCCCGACGCCATGCATGTCGGCATGCAGATGCCTGTCTGGCTCCTTCTCCTCGCGCCTAGGCGTTGCCACGCACCCTCCGACCCCTCCTCGTCCACTCCCCTCCCCTCTGGTCGCCCCTCTCCTCCTCTGCTCTCTTCCCCGCTGCTGCCCGAGCGCTGCCGTCGCCGCCGCTCGCCGTTGTCACGCTCACCGCCTCCCCCTCGCCCTCTCGTCGTGCCCACGAGCTCCGCGCTGTTGCCATGCATCGTCTTCCTCGGCCACGCAAGCCGGAGCGCCCCGAGGAGCCGCCATCGTCATCTTCTACACCGCCGGCCGCCATGGATCCCCACCGCCCGCACGTCGCCGTCCGGCCTTCCCCGAGCCTGCTTCGAAGCCTGCTGCATCCTCTGTGAGTCACTGCGTCGATCCCCCCTCTTCCCTAGCTCGATTTCTTCCTCTAACAACGACGTCGTCGGAGCCGAGAGCTCTTCGCCGCCGTTCATGTCGCCGTCATGGCCGCTGTCACCTAGGGTCGCGACCGAGCACACCATCGTGCTCAGTGCAACGCCAGGACCCCAAAACCCTCACTTGCTGCTCCTGCCATGCACCGTAGCCCCTTCTCCCCTCCCCGCCGAACTCAGGCCGCCGCCCAAGTGGTCGCCGCCGTCGATTTAGGCCGTCTCTGGTGAAACGGAGGGCACCAGTGGATGCGCGCGAGCACCAGCTCCTCGGAGATGGTCTCCGCGGCCCATTTGGTCGCCGGAGACGCGTTTCTGACGCCCTCCGCCGTGTTCGGCCTCGCCGGCGATTAAACACCGGTGCGGTTTGACCCCTTTGACCTCGCGGGCCCGTTAGGTGGGGCCCATGGGTCAGGTGATTAGCTTAAGGCTAATCATCATTTAACTAAACCTGACACTGACAGTGGGCCCAACGCCACTAATTTTAATTATATTAGTATAATAACCCCCTGTTAACTAACCGGTCACTGACATGTGGACCCCACACGTCAGGTTTGACCTGGTCAGCTCCGTTGACCTGCTGACGTAGGCATGACGCAATATTTCATTTTTTGGTTCAAAATTAATCAGGAAATTCCAGAAAATGTTCTAAACTTCAAAAATTCATAGAAATTCAACCATAGCTCAGATTGAAATAATTTATATATGAAAAATGATCAGAAAAATTCAATCTATCCATCTGTACCATTTATTGCATTAGGAAAACAACGATTCAACTGCTACTTTATGCTTCGGTAGTTGAACCCATTCCTCTGCATGACCTGTCATTGCCACAGTAAATAGTTAAAACCCACTAGCATGTGTAGGAGTTGATTGAGCCATGTTGTGTTCTTGCCATGCCATGCCTGCTATTGCTTAGAGTTGTGTCAGGTCTGATTCATCGGGAATGAATTGGAGTGGTACGATATGTTCTGGTGCTGAGAGTTAAGCGTGTGAACACGATTTGGTAAAGGTGGCCGTGAGAAGCCATGTAGGAGTACATGGTGGGTTGTCTCACTGGAACCGTCCTTAAGAACTGAGTTCTGTGTAAGTTTTCCAATGACTAGTTACTACCACACATTGGGCTCTGGGCGCTCCAAGCTCTCTCGACTTATTAACCACCTTGAACTCTGTCCAGAAGTTGCAAATAGTTTCTGGTATTTGTAGGTAGTGTTAGTAGTCTACCAAGTGGCACCCGGCCAGGTGGGCTTGGGACAGACTAGGCACAGGTGGCACGGTGTACCAAGTGGCACATGGATGGTGCGCTTGGGCACCCTGCTCACATCGTTTGGGGTCGTGAGCGATACCCCGGCCGGATCTCCTTGCGGATGGAACCCGAATAGGCGATAAACTTGGACTAGAGTCTTGTGTGGTTAGTTAGGTCGTGGCCGACACCCTCGCCAGGCCTCCGCTTGAAGGTTGCCGAGGTACATGGCGTGTACATGGTGATAAGTGGTGAGAGCGTGCGTGAAGTACACCCCTGCAGGGTTATCATGATCTATTCGAATAGCCGTGTCCTCGGTTATGGACTTCTTGGATGCTTACGTGGTACATAGGCAACTTTAAGTCGATACTCTAAAAGGCTCAAGACAAGTGTGAGTGCTATGGATGGCCTTCTCGTAAGGAGACGAGGATGGATCCATAGTAGTGTATTGATGTGGTGATTAGTGGACTCGTGTGCGCTGCCTCATCTCAAAGAAGTTTCTCGTTGTCGTAGAACATGATAGCCACTGAGTCAAAGCTGGCTTGCTGCAACTAAACCCCACATTACCTTCTTGGTACAAATGCATGTATGATAGGATCTGATGTAAGTCTTGCTCAGTACCTTTATACTCACATTTGCTTTATTTATGTTTTGCAGATGAGACATCTGTCTCACTAGTAGTACCGCTTGGACTTCGGTGGGTAGCTTGTTACCTCAGCTACGATCTTGTACCCTTGGGAGGGACTTGTAGATAGTCAGGCTTTCCAGCCTTTTTCTTTTGTAGTTGTCTGTACTCAGACATGTAATGCTTCCGTTGCTTGTATGCTCTGAATGATGGGTCATGTGACCCCTATTTGTATTTAATGCTATGTGGCTCTTCTGGGCCTTTATCTATATGAGTTTGCGTTATGTTGTGATGCCATGTTGTACAGCACATACTTGCATGTTATGCGTACGTGTGACGTGTATTGCTATGTGTGGAATCTGACAATCTAGTTGTTTATCCTTGGCAGCCTCTCTTATGGGGAAATGTAGTCTAGTGCTTCCTTGAGCCATAGTAGTCCGCTACAGCCCGGTTCACCGGAGTCCTGCTAGCCCAGCACTACTGCTCAGGACACTTGACTGGCCGGCATGTGTTTCACTTCGTTCCTGTGTCTGTCCCTTTAGGGAAATGTCACGCGGTGACATCCGAAGTCCTGCCTAGCCTGCTACAGCCCGGGTTCCCCGGAGTCCTGTTAGCCCAGTGCTACAGCCCGGATTCACATGCTGCTGACTGACACGCTCGATGTGAATCATGTATGCCTATTCCCATAGGTTAGTGCCGCTTTGGGTTCACGACTAGCCATGTCAGCCCGGGTTCTCTGTCATATGGATGCTATCGACACAATCATATACGCGAGCCAAAAGGCACAAACGGTCCCAGGCCAGGGTAAGGCGACACCCGTGGGGATACCGTGCGTGAGGCCGCAAAGTGATATGAGGTGTTACCGGCTAGATCGATGTGATTTGGAATCGGGGTCCCGACATTTATATTGTAGACTCGATTTGAATAAGTTGACACCTACTGAAATATCTTTGCAAATGGTTGATAAATCAACTGCTATACTTATCGGTATTTATGAGGATGTGCCTGTTGTGGTTGCAAACGTTACTATTTTAACGGACTTTGTTATTCTTGATATTCCCGAGGACGATAGTATGTCTATTATTCTTGGAAGACCTTTTTTGAATACCGCAGGGGATGTTATTGATTGCAACAAAGGCAATGTCACTTTTCATGTTAATGGTAATGAGCATACGGTACATTTTCCGAGGAAATAACCTCAAGTCCACAATATCAATTCCATTGGAAAAATTCCATCGATTATTTTTGGAGGTTTCGAATTTCCTCTTCCTACTATCAAGAAGAAATATGATATTCTTATTATTGGGGATGTGCATATCCCCGTTGAGGTAACATAGTGTTATTCGAAATTTCTCCGGTTCCATGTTAGTCGGAATGAGTTTGTTAACAAGACTTGATCAACCTTGTTAGTGGATTCATTTTGATGAGCATGAGACGGATGAAGTTAGAAAGCACAACTTTCTGTACTCTCTCTCTCTCTAATTTCTGTTATTTAGTTGAAATAAAGAAAAAATAGTATTTTTCTGCCTGTTTTCTGAATTATTTGTGCAATATAATAATACCCCGAAAATAAAAGTTCTCCAAATGCCCTGCCAATTTAATATGATTTTTCTGGAATATTTGAGAATATCTGGCACTGAGAACACAAGAGGGGGAGCAAGCACCTGGCCACGCGGGTCCAGTGCGCTCCCACCCCTACAGGGCGCGCCCCCTGCCTAGTGGGCCCATGGTGGCTCCCCTCCACTTATTCCTTCACCCACACACTTCTTCTTCCTCCCAAAAAAATCACTATCCAGCTCAAGCACGAGTTCTAGCTAATTTTGCTGCGATTTTCGATCTCCTTGCTCAAAGCACCTCTCACAAAACTGCTTGGAGAGGTTGTTCCTTGGTATGTGACTCTGATGACCCACAAGTATAGGGGATCTATCGTAGTCCATTCGATAAGTAAGAGTATCGAACCCAACGAGGAGCAGAAGGAAATGATAAGCAGTTTTCAGCAAGGTATTCTCTGCAAGTACTGAAATAAATGGTAACAGATAGTTTTGTGATAAGATAATTTGTAACGAGCAACAAGTAACAAAAGTAAATAAAGTGCATAAAGGTGGCCCAATCCTTTTTGTAGCAAAGGACAAGCTTGGGCAAACTCTTATATAAGGAAAAGCGCTCCCGAGGACACATGGGAATATCGTCAAGCTAGTTTTCATCACGTTCATATGATTCGCGTTCAGTACTTTGATAATTTGACATGTGGGTGGACCGGTGCTTGGGTGATGTTCTTACTTGAACAAGCATCCCACTTATGATTAACCTCTATTGCAAGCATCCACAACTACAACAAAAGTATTAAGGTAAACCTAACCATAGCATGAAACATATGGATCCAAATCAGCCCCTTACGAAGCAACGCATAAACTAGGGTTTAAGCTTCTGTCACTCTAGCAACCCATCATCTACTTATTACTTCCCAATGCCTTCCTCTAGGCCCAAATAATGGTGAAGTGTTATGTAGTCGACGTTCACATAACACCACTAGAGGCTAGACAACATAGATCTCATCAAAATATTGAATGAATACCAAATTCACATGACTACTAATAGCAAGACTTCTCCCTTGTCCTCAGGAACAAACGTAACTACTCACAAAGCATATTCATGTTCATAATTAGAGGGGTAATAATATGCATAAAGGATCTGAACATATGATCTTCCACCAATTAAACCAACTAGCATCAACTCCAAGGAGTAATTAACACTACTAGCAACCTACTAGCACCAATCCCGGACTTGGAGACAAGAATTGGATACAAGAGATGAACTAGGGTTTTGAGATGAGATGGTGCTGATGAAGATGTTGATGGAGATTGCCCTCTCCTGATGAGAGGATCGTTGGTGATGACGATGGCGATGATTTCCCCCTCCGGGAGGGAAGTTTCCCCGGCAGAACAGCTTTGCCGGAGCCCTACATTGGTTTCGCCAAGGTTCCGCCTCATGGCGGCGGAGTTTCGTCCCGAAGGTTGCTTCTTATTTTTTTTCTCGACGAAAGGCTTCATATAGGAGAAGATGGTCATCGGAGAGCCACCAGGGGGCCCACGAGGTAGGGGGCGCGCCCCCCACCCTCGTGGAAAGGGTGTGGGGCCCCTGGTCTTCATCTTTGGCGAGGATTTTTCATTATTTATTATAAGGTATTCCGTGGAGTTTCAGGACTTTTGGAGTTGTGCAGAATAGGTCTCTAATATTTGCTCCTTTTCCAGCCCAGAATTCCAGCTGCCGGCATTCTCCCTCCTTATGTAAACCTTGTAAAACAAGAGAGAATAGCCATAAGTATTGTGACATAATGTGAAATAACAGCCCATAATGCAATAAGTATCGATATAAAAGCATGATGCAAAATGGACGTATCAACTCCCCCAAGCTTTGACCTCGCTTGTCCTTAAGTGAAAGCCGATAACAATAAATATGTCCCCATGTTTAGAGGTAGAGGCGTCGATAAAAATAAAATACGGACATGTGGGCATCATGATTATACTCATAACAGCAACATAGATAGATATTGTCATATGATTACTTATGTTCAAGTGATGATCTATTCACAATGCAAAAGTATGAATCAGAAACCTTATTGAGAACCAACAAACTATAACCTCAGTCATTGAAATAATTACAATTTATCATAACATGAGAAAGAGTATATGTCAGAGCTAAAAAGCAAGTCCACATACTCAACTATCATCTAGTCTTTCATAATTGCTAACACTCACACAATACTTGTGGTTACGGAGTTTTAATCGGACACAGAGAAATATAGGGTCTTATAGTTCCGCCCCACAACCTTTTACCTCGAGGGTAACTTCAACAATGATAACTCATGCCCACCTACATCCAATTAGATATATCTATCAGGATCTTTCCAACATGCTGGGCTTGCCAAAGGATAACATGAAAAAGGAAAGGTGAAGATCACCATGACACTTGCATAAGGTAGAAGATAATAATAAAAGATAGGCCCTTCGCAGAGGGAAGCAGAGGTTGCCATGCGCTTTTATGGTTGGATGAACAAAATCTTAATGCGAAAGAACGTCACTTTATATTGCCCCTTGTGATATGAAACTTTATTATGCAGTCCGTCGCTTTTATTACTTCCACATCACAAGATCGTATAAAGCTTATTTCTCCCACACTAATCATACATATTTAGAGCAATTTTTATTACTTTGCACCGATGACAACTTGCTTGAAGGATCTTATTCAATCCATAGGTATATATGGTGGAATCTTATGGCAAAACTGGTTTAAGGGTATTTGGAAGCACAAGTAGTATCTCTACTTGGTGCTGAGAATTTGGCTAGCATGAGGGGGAAAGGCAAGCTCAACATGTTAGATGATCCATGACAACATACTTTCTCTCAGATATAAGAAAACATAACCCATTACGTTGTCTTCCTTATCCAACATCAACTCTTTAGCATGTCATATTTTGATGAGTGCTCCCAATCATAAAAGATGTCAATAATAGTATATTTATATGTGAAACCTCTCTTTCCTTATTACTTCCTATTAATTGCAATGATGACCAAAGATATGTCTGCCAACTCCCAACAACTTTTAATCATCACACTCTTTCTATGTGAAGTCATTACTATCAATAAGATCAATATGAACTTTTGTTTCTTCTTCTTATTTTTCTCTTTTCTTTTATTCACCCAAGATCATAGCAAGAAATTCAAGCCCTTGAATCAACACTAATCTTTATTATATATCTCACGGACTCGATTACATAGAGAGATCATAAAGCAAGACTTAAAACTAGATCATGCCATAAACTTTATTCTACTAGATCAAAATACTACTAATAGGATCGAACTAAGGAAAACGGTAAAGATAGGAGTTGTGATTGTGATACGATACCGGGGCACCTCCCCCAAGCTTGGCGGTTGCCAAGGGGAGTGCCCATACCCATGTGATTATATCTCCTTGGTTGGTGAAGAAGGTGGAGGTGTTGTTGACTTAGTTGATGGAATAGACTTCTCCCTTAATTTACGCTTGAGGACGGCATTTTGATCCCTCAAATCATCAATCTCCCACTCCAGGGTTAATATCTTTTTGCATAGGTCCTGCTTATTTTCCAGCAAGAGACGAAAAGGGATAAACTCGAATTTTGGTTTCTTTACCATATGAGGGAGGCTTGACTTTTTGAACTCCACGTGCATATCCCCAGGTTGAGGTAATGGGGTTTCATCTTCATTTGAGCTCGTCTCCTCCTTCCCATTGGGTTCATAGTCCTCATCTTCCTCTGTGGTCCAACCATCGTGCTCCACATCTCCATAGACCTTAGGATTAGCTAAGTAATCATCTACATAGCTTTCTCCTTCCGAATCCTGGGAAGTCATGTTGATCTAATCTGCAGGGGGACAGCTCGAAACAAAAACAGAGGATATTTGCGTGATACGGGAGTCAAAACCTTCGGGAGAATATATAGTGAATTTTTACCGACGAAAATACGTATTGTGCAAGAAAACAGTGTCCGGAAGGCACACGAGGTGCTCACGAGGTAGGGGGCGTGCCCAGGGGGGTAGGGCACGCCCTCCACCCTCGTGGGGCCCTCGTGTCCTTCCTGGACTGCTACTTAATTTTCTATTTTTCTAAATATTCCAAAACGGAGAAATATTTCCTTAAAAATTGTTTTGGAGTCGGTTTACTGACCGTACCACATACCTATTCCTTTTTGGAGTCTAAAACATTCTGGAAAGTGTCCCTTATGTATTCCTCTGGGGTTACGGTTTCAATAATATTGGTTTCAATATTTATGGGATTACCTGAGATATAATGTTTGATTCTTTGACCATTTACCACCTTCGGATTTGTGCCTTCGAAGTTGTTGATTTTTATGGCACCGGAACGATAGACCTCCTCGATAACATAGGGGCCTTCCCATTCAGAGAGAAGTTTCCCTACAAAAAATCTTAAACGAGAGTTGTATAGCAATACATAATCACCTACATTAAACTCACGCTTTTGTATCCTTTTGTCATGCCATCTTTTAACCTTTTCTTTAAACAACTTAGCATTTTCATAAGCTTGGGTTCTCCATTCATCAAGTGAGCTAATATCAAATAACCTCTTTTCACCGGCAAGTTTGAAATCATAGTTGAGCTCTTTAATAGCCCAATATGCCTTATGTTCTAGTTCGAGAGGTAAGTGACATGCTTTTCCATATACCATTTTATACGGAGACATACCCATAGGATTTTTATATGCAGTTCTATAGGCCCATAATGCATCATCAAGTTTCTTGGACCAATTCTTTCTAGACCTATTGACAGTCTTTTGCAAAATTAATTTGAGTTCTCTATTACTCAATTCTACTTGACCACTAGACTGTGGGTGATACGGAGATGCAATTCTATGATTGACGTCATATTTAGCAAGCATTTTACGGAAAGCACCATGAATAAAATGTGAACCACCATCAGTCATTAAATATCTAGGGACTCCAAACCTCAGAAAAAATAACTTCTTTAAGCATTTTAATAGAAGTGTTATGATCAGCACTACTAGTTGGAATAGCTTCTACCCACTTAGTAACGTAATCAACAGCAACTAAAATATGTGTATATCCATTAGAGGCAAGAAAAGGTCCCATATAATCAAAGCCCCAAACATCAAATGGTTCAATAACAAGTGAATAATTCATAGGCATTTCTTGACGTCTACTAATATTACCAATTCTTTGACATTCATCACAAGATAGGACAAACTTACGGGCATCCTTGAAGAGACTAGGCCAATAAAAACCGGATTGCAATACCTTATGTGCAGTTCTATCTCCCGCGTGGTGTCCTCCATAAGTTTCGGAGTGGCACTTGCGTAGGATCTGTTGTTGTTCATGCTCAGGTACACAACGTCTAATAACACCATCCACTCCTTCTTTGTAAAGATGTGGGTCATCCCAAAAGTAATGTCTCAAATCATAGAAGAACTTTTTCTTTTGTTGGTATGTGAAGCTAGGTGGTATAAATTTAGCAACTATGTAATTAGCATAATCAGCATACCAAGGAGTACTACAAGAAGTACTTATGACATTTAATTGTTCATCAGGAAAGCTATCATCAATAGGTAGTGGGTCATCAAGAACATTCTCTAACCTAGATAAGTTGTCTGCAACGGGGTTCTCAGCTCCTTTTCTATCAACAATATGCAAATCAAATTCTTGTAGCAAGAGAACCCATCTAATAAGTCTAGGTTTAGCATCTTTCTTCTCCATAAGATATTTAATAGCAGCATGATCAGTGTGGATAGTTACTTTAGAATCAACAATATAAGGTCTAAACTTATCACAAGCAAATACAACTGCTAAAAGTTCTTTTTCAGTAGTAGCATCATTTCTTTGAGCATTGTCTAGAGTCTTACTAGCATAATGGATAACATTTAATTTCTTATCAACTCTTTGCCCTAGAACAGCACCTACAGCATAATCGCTAGCATCACACATAATTTCAAAGGGTAAATTCCAGTCAGGTGGCTGAACAATAGGTGCAGAGACTAATGCTTCCTTAAGTCTTTCAAATGCTTATACACAATCATCATCAAAGACAAATGGTATATATTTTTGTAATAAATTTGTCAGGGACCGAGAAATTTTTGAGAAGTCCTTAATGAACCTCCTATAAAATCCGGCGTGACCAAGGAAACTTCTTATACCTTTGATGTCCTTGGGACATGGCATCTTTTCAATAGCATCAACCTTGGCTTTATCAACTTCAATACCTCTTTCAGAAACTTTATGCCCCAAGACAATACCCTCATTAACCATAAAGTGGCACTTTTCCCAATTCAAGACAAGATTAGTTTCTTCACATCTCTGCAAAACTCGATCAAGATTTCTCAAGCAATCATCAAAAGAAGATCCATAGACGGAAAAGTCATCCATGAAAACCTCACAAATCTTTTCACAAAAGTCAGAGAATATAGCCATCATGCATCTTTGAAAGGTAGCAGGTGCATTACATAAACCAAAAGGCATACGTCTATAAGCAAAAGTACCAAAAGGGCATGTAAAAGTAGTCTTTGATTGATCTTTAGCCGACACAGGTATTTGAGTGAAACCAGAATAACCATCTAGAAAGCAGTAATGTGTATGTTTGCATAATATTTCTAGCATTTGATCGATAAAAGGTAAGGGATAATGATCTTTCTTAGTAGCCTTATTTAATTTGCGGAAATCAATTACCATCCTATAACCTGTAATAATTCTTTGTGGAATCAATTCATCTTTATCATTAGGAACAACAGTAATACCTCCCTTCTTAGGGACACAATGAACAGGACTTAGCCACTGACTATCAGCAACGGGGTAAATTATACCTGCCTCCAAAAGCTTTAGTATTTCTTTTCTTACCACTTCTTTCATTTTAGGATTCAGACGTCGTTGAGGATCACGAACTGGTTTGGCATATGCTTCCAAATTTATTTTATGTTGACATAGAGTGGGACTAATGCCCTTAAGGTAATCAAGAGTATATCCAATAGCAGCACGGTTCTTCTTCAGAGTTTTCAATAATCTTTCTTCTTCATGCTCTGAAAGGTTAGCACTAATAATAACAGGATATATCTTCTTTTCATCAAGATAAGCATATTTAAGATTATCAGGCAACGGTTTAAGCTCAAGCACGGGATCACCCTTAGGTGGAGGGGGATCCCCTAGGATTTCAATAGGAAAATTGTGATTCACAATAGGTTCATGTTTAAAGAATACTTCATCTATTTCCCTTCTTTCATTCATAAACATATCATTCTCATGGTGTAGCAAATATTGTTCTAAAGGATCACTAGGAGGTACGGCAATAGAAGCAAGACCAATAATTTCATCCTTACTAGGCAATTCTTCTTCACGGTGTTGTTTACTAAATTTAGAGAAATTAAATTCATGAGTCATATCATCCAAGCCAATAGTAACAACATTCTTTTCGCAGTCTATCCTAGCATTAACTGTATTCAAGAAGCGTCTACCAAATATTATGGGACAAAAGCTATCTTGTGGTGAACCAAGAACAAGAAAATCAGCAAGATATTTAGTTTTCCCACACAAAACTTCAACATCTCTAACAATTCCCATTGCAGATATAGTATCTCTATTGGCAAGTTTAATTGTAACATCAATTCCTTCTAACTCAGCAGGTGCAATTTCATGCTTAATTTCTTTGTATAAAGTATGCGGTATAACACTAGCACTAGCACCCATATCACATAAGCCATGATAACAATGATCTCCTATTTTAACAGAAATAACAGGCATGCCTACCACAGGTCTATGTTTATCTTTAGCACATGGTTTAGCAATTCTAGCAGTTTCACCACAGAACTGAATAACATGCCCATCAATATTATCAGACAAGAGATCTTTAACAATAGCAATATTAGGTTCTACTTTAACTTGCTCAGGAGGTGTATATGTTTTAATATTGCTTTTACGAACCACAGTTGAAGCTTTAGCATGATCCTTTATTCCAACAGGGAAAGGTGGTTTCTCAACATAGCAAGTAGGAACAACAGGATCATTATAAGTGACAGTCTTTTCGGTGCAGCTACTTTTACTTCTATGGGAGGATGATATTTAAACCACTTCTCCTTAGGGAGATCAACATAAGTAGCAAAATATTCACAGAAGGAAGCTACTATCTCAGAATCAAGTCCATATTTAGTGCTAAACTTACGGAAAATATCGGTATCCATAAAAGATTTAACACAATCAAACTTAGGTGTCATACCTGACTCCTTACCTTTGTCGAGGTCCCAATCTTCAGAGTTGCATTTAATTCTATCCAATAAATCCCATCTAAATCCAATAGTCTTCATCATAAAAGAGCTAGCACAAGAAGTATCGAGCATGGTGCGATTATTTCCAGAAAGCCGAGCATAAATTTTTTGAAGAATTGTTTCTCTTGAGAGCTCATGATTGGGGCATGAATATAACATTGATTTAAGCCTCCCCCAAGCTGGAGCGATGCTTTCTCCTTCATGAGGCCAAAAATTATATATATAATTGCGATCACAATGAACAAGATGCATAGGGTAATACTTTTGATGAAATTCCAATTTCAATCTTCTATAGTTCCATGATCTCATATCATCACATAGCCTATACCATATCAATGCGTCTCCCTTCAAAGATAAAGGGAAGACCTTCTTCTTAGCAACATCACCGGGTATACCTGCAAGCTTAAATAATCCACAAACTTCATCCACATATGTTAGGTGTTCATCAGGATGCTTTGTTCCATCTCCTGTAAAAGGATTAGCTAGCAGTTTTTCTATCATACCCGAAGGATACTCATAAGGAATTTCATTTTCAATAGGTTTAGTAGGTTGAGGAGCAACTCTTTGCTCTACTGGTCGGGGTGAAGATACCCCGAACAAGCCCCTCAGAGGATTGCTTTCCATAGTAACTTGTGACAGTAAATTTCAGCACACTATATAAATTTTTCCTTACCAAAGGCGCTTCACTCCCCGGCAACGGCACCAGAAAAGAGTCTTGATGACTCACAAGTATAGGGGATCTATCGTAGTCCTTTCGATAAGTAAGAGTGTCGAACCCAACGAGGAGCAGAAGGAAATGATAAGCGGTTTTCAGCAAGGTATTCTCTGCAAGTACTGAAATAAGTGGTAACAGATAGTTTTGTGATAAGATAATTTGTAACGAGCAACAAGTAACAAAAGTAAATAAAGTGCAGCAAGGTGGACCAATCCTTTTTGTAGCAAAGGACAAGCCTGGACAAACTCTTATATAAGGAAAAGCGCTCCCGAGGACACATGGGAATATCATCAAGCTAGTTTTCATCATGTTCATATGATTCGCGTTCAGTACTTTGATAATTTGACATGTGGCTGGACCGGTGCTTGGGTGCTATTCTTACTTGAACAAGCATCCCACTTATGATTAACCTCTATTGCAAGCATCCGCAACTACAACAAAAGTATTAAGGTAAACCTAACCATAGCATGAAACATATGGATCCAAATCAGCCCCTTACGAAGCAACACATAAACTAGGGTTTAAGCTTCTGTCACTCTAGCAACCCATCATCTACTTATTACTTCCCAATGCCTTCCTCTAGGCCCAAATAATGGTGAAGTGTTATGTAGTCGACGTTCACATAACACCACTAGAGGCTAGACAACATACATCTCATCAAAATATCGAACGAATACCAAATTCACATGACTACTAATAGCAAGACTTCTCCCTTGTCCTCAGGAACAAACGTAACTACTCACAAAGCATATTCATGTTCATAATCAGAGGGGTAATAATATGCATAAAGGATCTGAACATATGATCTTCCACCAATTAAACCAACTAGCATCAACTACAAGGAGTAATTAACACTACTAGCAACCTACTAGCACCAATCCCGGACTTGGAGACAAGAATTGGATACAAGAGATGAGCTAGGGTTTTGAGATGAGATGGTGTTTATGAAGATGTTGATGGAGATTGCCCTCTCCCGATGAGAGGAGCGTTGGTGATGACGATGGCGACGATTTCCCCCTCTGGGAGGGAAGTTTCCCCGGCAAAACAGCTCTGCCGGAGCCCTAGATTGGTTTCGCCAAGGTTCCGCCTTGTGGCGGCGGAGTTTCCTCCTGAAAGGTTGCTACTTATTTTTTTCCCGACGAAAGACTTCGTATAGGAGAAGATGGTCATCGGAGAACCACCAGGGGGCCCACGAGGTAGGGGGCACGCCCTGGGGGGCGCCCCCCACCCTCATGGAAAGGGTGTGGGCCCCCTGGTCTTCATCTTTGCCGAGGATTTTTCATTATTTATTATAAGGTATTCCGTGGAGTTTCAGGACTTTTGGAGTTGTGCAGAATAGGTCTCTAATATTTGCTCCTTTTCCAGCCCAGAATTCCAGCTACCAGCATTCTCCCTCCTTATGTAAACCTTGTAAAATAAGAGAGAATAGCCATAAGTATTGTGACATAATGTGAAATAACAGCCCATAATGCAATAAATATCGATATAAAAGCATGATGCAAAATGGACGTATCAGACTCCTCTATTGGTCCAATTAGTTTTTGCTCTAGTGCTTTATTCATTGCAAATTTGTGCTGCCTAGGTGACCATGTTCTTGAGCTTGCATGTCAAATTTATATGATTCCAAGTAGTTCTAATGCATGATATAGGCTCTAGAAACTCGTAGGAGTAGTTGCTATCAATTTTGTTGAGCTTGGTTCACGTTTATTTGAAGTTACTAAAAATTTCAGAAATTTTGCAGAGGAAGAAATATGTTTAGGAAAATGTACCAAGGTGGCCCTTTAAGGAAGCAAGGACCCAGGCTTGCAATGCATGATGCTGATGATGAACCACCAAGGGACGCCCAAGTGCGGCCTTGTGAATGGCCTTCAGAAGACTTTATGGATCAAGCAGAAATCAAGGAAGAATTTAACGCGTATTTGTGTAACGCTGATCTTGTGAGCTTCGAGGAGGAAAAGTGCTGCCAGTACCACTATCTCACGAGTTCCTTTGTGAGGAGGTTTGAATATTCATCTTCACGAAATTCTCAAACTGTCATGTTTGATCTTTATGAAAATTCTTATACCATGGACTTAGAGGATTTTACCACTGCTTGCAAACTTCCACATTGGGGTAGTCCTCTTGAACCTCACAAATCTGAATTTAGAGCTTTTCATGCCAGTATAACTGTGGGTGAATCTAGAGACATAACACAAGCTACCATAGGGAGCATTCACTTTCCTGCTATACATTATTTTGCTCTCTTCATAGGTAGGTGCATAAATGGTAAGGATGAAGCATGTCACATGTGTGTCCCTGACCTCAGTATTCTTAGGAGTGCTGTGTTAGGAGATAAATCTTATAATTTGGGAGCTATTGTTGCACGTAGGTTGCATAATAATAAAATTAATGGAGATTTCTTTGGACGAATTTATGCAACCCGTCTAGCTAATTTTCTTGAGGTACCTATACGTGAGTATGATGTTGAGCTACCAAATTCGGAAACTTTCTAGAGAAGGAGTTTCTCTCGAAAGAAGTGAGTGGGAGGAAAGTAGAACTTGACGAGGTAACTGTACCTGCTCCCTTATTGGAAAGTAGTACATCACAGAAAACTGTTTCTGTGACACCTACACCAGTTAGTGAGGAAGCTAATGATGATGAGCATGAAACTTCAAGAACAAGATACTACTGAACCTCGTAGATCAACCAGAGTAAGATCCGCGACAGAGTTGTACGGTAATCCTGTTCTGGAAGTCATGCTACTAGATCATGATGAACCTGCGAACTATGAGGAAGCGATGGTGAGCCCAGATTCCGCGAAATGGTTTGAGGCCATGAAATCTGAGATATGATCCATGTATGAGAACAAAGTATGGACTTTGGTTGACTTGCCCGATGATCGGCAAGCCATAGAAAATAAATGGATCTTCAAGAGAAAGACGGACGCTGATAGTAGTGTTACTATCTACAAAGCTAGAATTGTCGCAAAAAGGTTTTCGACAAGTTCAAGGTGTTGACTACGATGAGAGTTTCTCACTCGTATCTATGCTTAAGTCTGTCCGAATCATGTTAGCAATTGCCGCGTTTTATGAAATCTGGCAAATGGATAAACAAAACTGCATTCCTTAATGGATTTACTAAAGAAGAGTTGTATACAATGCAACCAGAAGGTTTTGTCAATCCGAAAGGTGCTAACAAAATGTGCAAACTCCAGCGATCCATCTGTGGACTGGTGCAAGCATCTCGGAGTTGGAATATACGCTTTGATGAGTTGATCAAAGCATACAGTTTTATACAGACTTGTGGTGAAGCATGTATTTACGAGAAAGTGAGTGGGAGCACTACAGCATTTCTGATAAGTATATGTGAATGACATATTGTTGATCGGAAATAATGTAGAATTATTCTGTAAAGCATAAAAGGAGTGTTTGAAAGGAGTTTTTCAAAGAAAGACTTCGGTGAAGCTGCTTACATATTGAGCTTCAAGATCTATAGAGATAGATCAAGACGCTTGATAAGTTTTTTTCAATAAGTACATACCTTGACAAGATTTTGAAGTAGTTCAAAATGGAACAGTCAAAGAAAGAGTTCTTGCCTGTGTTACAAGGTGTGAAGTTGAGTAAGACTCAAAGCCCGACCACGGCAGAAGATAGAAAGAGAATGAAAGTCATTCCCTATGCCTCAGTCATAGGTTCTATAAAGTATGTCATGCTGTATACCAGATCTATTGTATGCCCTACCACTGAGTTTGGCAAGGGAGTACAATAGTGATCTAGGAGTAGATCACTGGACAGCGGTCAAAATTATCCTTAGTGGAATAAGGATATGTTTCTCGATTATGGAAGTGAAAAAAGGTTCGTCGTAAAGGGTTACGCCGATGCAAGTTTGACACTAATCTAGATGACTCTAAGTCTCGGTCTAGATACATATTGAAAGTGGGAGCAATTAGCTAGAGTAGCTCCATGCAGAGCATTGTTGACATAGAAATTTGCAAAATACATGCGGACCTGAATGTGGCAGACCCGTTGACTAAGATTCTCTCACAAGCAAAACATGATCACACCTTAGTACTCCTTGGGTGTTAATCACATAGCGATGTGAACTAGATTACTGAATCTAGTAAACCCTTTGGGTGTTGGTCACATGGCGATGTGAACTATGGATGTTAATCACATGATGATGTGAACTATCGATGTTAATCACATGGTGATGTGATCTAGATTATTGACTCTAGTGCAAGTGGGAGACTGAAGGAAATATGCCCTAGAGGCAATAATAAAGTTATTATTTATTTCCTTATTTCATGATAAATTTTTATTATTCATGCTAGAATTGTATTAATCGGAAACATAATACATGTGTGAATACATAGACAAACAAAGTGTCACTAGTATGCCTCTACTTGACTAGCTCGTTAATCAAAGATGGTTATGTTTCCTAACCATGAACAAAGTGTTGTTATTTGATTAACTGGATCACATCATTAGGTGAATGATCTGATTGACATGACCCATTCCATTAGCTTAGCACCCGATCGTTTAGTATGTTGCTATTGCTTTCTTCATGACTTATACATGTTCCTATGACTATGAGATTATGCAACTCCCGTATGCTGGAGGAACACTTTGTGTGCTACCAAACGTCACAACGTAACTGGGTGATTATAAAGGTGCTCTACAGGTGTATCCAAAGGTACATGTTGGGTTGGCATATTTCGAGATTAGGATTTGTCACTCCGATTATCGGAGAGGTATCTCTGGGCCCTCTCAGTAATGCACATCACTTAAGCCTTGCAAGCATTGCAACTAATGAGTTAGTTGCGGGACAATGTATTGCGAAACGAGTAAAGAGACTTGCCGGTAACGAGATTGAACTAGGTATTGGATACCGACGATCGAATCTCGGGCAAGTAACATACCGATGACAAAGGGAACAACGTATGTTGTTATGCGGTCTGACCGATAAAGATCTTCGTAGAATATGTAGGAGCCAATATGGGCATCTAGGTCCCGCTATTGGTTATTGACCGGAGACGTGTCTGGGTCATGTCTACATTGTTCTCGAACCGTAGGGTCCGCACGCTTAACGTTACGATGACAGTTATTATGAGTTTATGCATTTTGATGTACCGAAGGTTGTTCGGAGTCCCGGATGTGATCACGGACATGACGAGGAGTCTCGAAATGGTTGAGACATAAAGATTGATATATTGGAAGCCTATGTTTGGACGTTGGAAGTGTTCCGGGTGAAATCAGGATTTTACCGGATTACCGGGAGGTTACCGGAACCCCCCCCGGGAGTCATATGGGCCTTATTGGGCTTTAGTGGAAAGGTGAAAGGGGCTGCCCATAGTGGGCTGCGCGCCCCCCCCCCCCCCTCCCCTAGTCCTATTAGGACTAGGAGAGGTGGCCGGCCACCTCTCTCTCTCTCTTTCCCCCTTGGGAGTCCTATTTGGAATAGGATTGGGGGGGAGTCCTACTCCCGGTAGGAGTAGGACTCCTCCTGCGCCTCCATAGGGCTGGCCGCACCCCTCCCCCTTGGCTCCTTTATATACGGAGGCAGGGGGCACCTCTAGACACACAAGTTGATCCTTGAGATCGTTCCTTAGCCGTGTGCGGTGCCCCCTACCACCATATTCCACCTCGATCATATCGTTGTAGTGCTTAGGCGAAGCCCTGCGTTGGTAATACATCAGGATCGTCACCACGCCGTCGTGCTGACGGAACTCCTCCCCAAAGCTTTGCTGGATCGGAGCCTGGGGATCGTCATCGAGCTGTACGTGTGCTAAGAACTCGGAGGTGCCGGAGTAACGGTGCTTGGATCGGTCGGATCGGGAAGAAGACGTACGACTACTTCCTCTACGTTGTGTCAACGCTTCCGTTGCGATCTACAAGGGTACGTAGATCATACTCTCCCCTCGTTGTTATGCATCACCATGATCTTGCGTGTGCGTAGGAAATTTTTTGAAATTACTACGTTCCCCAACAACTACTGGACTAAGGAATTTTCTCGATTATGGAGGTGGTAAAAGAGTTCGTCGTAAAGGGTTACGCCGATGCAAACTTTGACACTAATCCAGATTATTCTGAGTAGTAAACTGGATTCATATAGTAGAACAGTTATTTGGAATAGCTCCAAATGTAGCATAGTAGTTGCATCTACAAGATGACATAAGATATTTGCGAAGTACATACGGATCTGAAAGATTCAGACCCGTTGACTATAACATCTCTCACAAGCATAACATGATCAAAACCAGAACTCATCGAGTGTTAATCACATGGTAATGTGAACTAGATTATTGACTCTAGTAAACTCTTTGGGTGTTAGTCACATGGGGATGTGACCTTGAGTGTTAATCACATATCGATGTGAACTGGATTATTGACTCTAGTGCAAGTGGGAGACTGTTGGAAATATGCCCTAGAGGCAATAATAAATTAGTTATTATTATATTTCCTTGTTCATGATAATCGTTTATTATCCATGCTAGAATTGTATTGATAGGAAACTCAGATACATGTGTGGATACATAGACAACACCATGTCCCTAGTAAGCCTCTAGTTGACTAGCTCGTTGATCAATAGATGGTTACGTTTTCCTGACCATGGACATTGGATGTCGTTGATAACGGGATCACTCATTAGGAGAATGATGTGATGGACAAAGACCCAATCCTAAGCCTAGCACAAGATCATGTAGTTCATATGCTAAAGCTTTTCTAATGTCAAGTATCATTTCCTTAGACCATGAGATTGTGCAACTCCCGGATACCGTAGGAGTGCTTTCGGTGTGCCAAACGTCACAACGTAACTGGGTGGCTATAAAGGTACACTACAGGTATCTCCGAAAGTGTCTGTTGGGTTGGCACGAATCGAGACTGGGATTTGTCACTCTGTGTAAACGGAGAGGTATCTCTGGGCCCACTCGGTAGGACATCATCATAATGTGCACAATGTGATCAAGGAGTTGATCACGGGATGATGTGTTACGAAATGAGTAAAGAGACTTGCCGGTAATGAGATTGAACAAGGTATCGGGATACCGACGATCGAATCTCGGGCAAGTATCGTACCGCTAGACAAAGGGAATTGTATACGGGATTGATTAAGTCCTTGACATCGTGGTTCATCCGATGAGATCATCGTGGAACATGTGGGAGCCAACATGGGTATCCAGATCCCGCTGTTGGTTATTGACCGGAGAGTCATCTGAGTCATGTCTGCATGTCTCCCGAACCCGTAGGGTCTACACACTTAAGGTTCGGTGACGCTAGGGTTATAGAGATATTAGTATGCGGTAACCCGAAAGTTGTTCGGAGTCCCGGATGAGATCCCGGACGTCACGAGGAGTTCCGGAATGGTCCGGAGGTAAAGATTTATATATGGGAAGTCCTATTTTGGTCACCGGAAAAGTTTCGGGTTTTATCGGTAACGTACCGGGACCACCGGAAGGGTCCCGGGGGTCTACCGGGTGGGGCCACCTGCCCCGGGGGGCCACATGGGCTGTAGGGGGTGCGCCTTGGCCTATATGGGCCAAGGGCACCAGCCCCAAGAGGCTCATGCGCCAAGAGAAGAGGAAAAGGAAGAGTCCTAAAGGGGGAAGGCACCTCCGAGGTGCCTTGGGGAGGAGGGACTCCTCCCTGGCCGCACCCTTCCTTGGAGGAAGGGCCAAGGCTGCGCCCCCCCCCTCTCCCTTTGCCCTATATATAGTGGGGGGAAGGGAGGGCAGCACCACCCTGAGCCCTGGCGCCTCCCACTCCCTCCCATGACACATCTCCCTCCTCCCGCAGCGCTTGGCGAAGCCCTGTTGGAATCCCGCTGCTTCCACCACCACGCCGTCATGCTGCTGGATCTCCATCAACCTCTCCTTTCCCCTTGCTGGATCAAGAAGGAGGAGACGTCGCTGCTCCGTACGTGTGTTGAACGCGGAGGTGTCGTCCGTTCGGTGCTAGGATCATCGGTGATTTGGATCACGACGAGTACGACTCCATCAACCCCGTTCTCTTGAACGCTTCCGCGCGCGATCTACAAGGGTATGTAGATCCACTCCTCCCTCGTTGCTAGATGACTCCATAGATAGATCTTGGTGACATGTAGGAAAATTTTGAATTTATGCTACGTTCCCCAACATGAAGTTGAGTAAGACTCAACGCCCGACCACTGCAGAAGATAGAGAGAAAATGAAAGCCATTCCCTATGCTTCAGCCATAGGTTCTATCATGTATGCAATGCTATGTACCAGACCTGATGTGTGCCTTGCTACTAGTTTAGCATGGAGGTACCAAAGTAATCTAGTAGTGGATCACTGGACATCGGTCAAGAACATCCTGAAATACCTGAAAAGGACTAAGGATATGTTTCTCATTTATGGAGGTGACAAAGAGCTCATCGTAAATGGTTACGTCGATGCAAGTTTTGACACTGATTCGGATGACTCTAAGTCACAAACCAGATACGTATTTCTATTGAATGGAGGAGCTGTCAGTTGGTGCAGTTCTAAGCAAGCGTCATGGTGGGATCTACATGTGAAGCGGAGTACATAGCTGCTTCGGAAGTAGCAAATGAAGGAGTCTGGATGAAGGAGTTCATATCCGATCTAGGTGTTATACCTAGTGCATCGAATCCAATGAAAATCTTTTGTGACAATACTGGTGCAATTGCCTTGGTAAAGGAATCCAGATTTCACAAGAGAACCAAGCACATCAAGAGACGCTTCAATTCCATCCGCGATCAAGTCAAGGAGGGAGACATAGAGATTTGCAAGATACATACGGATCTGAATATTGCAGACTCGTTGACTAAGCCTCACTCATGAGAAAAACGTGATCAGCACCAAGACTCCATGGGTGTTAGAATCATTACAATGTAATCTAGATTATTGACTCTTGTGCAAGTGGGAGACTGAAGGAAATATGCCCTAGAGGCAATAATAAAGTTGTTATTTATATTTCCTTATATCATGATAAATGTTTATTATTCATGCTAGAATTGTATTAACCGGAAACTTAGTACATGTGTGAATACAAAGACAAACAGAGTGTCACTAGTATGCCTCTACTTGACTAGCTCGTTAATCAAAGATGGTTAAGTTTCCTAGCCATAGACATGAGTTGTCATTTAATGAATGGGATCACATCGTTAGATAATGATGTGATTGACTTGACCCATCCGTTAGCTTAGCACTTTGATCGATTAGTTTATTGCTATTGCTTTCTTCATGACTTATACATGTTCCTATGACTATGAGATTATGCAACTCCCGAATACCGGAGGAACAATTAGTGTGCTATCAAACGTCACAACGTAACTGGGTGATTATAAAGATGCTCTACAGGTGTCTCCGATGGTGTTTGTTGAGTTGGCATAGATCGAGATTAGAATTTGTCACTCCGTGTATCAGAGAGGTATCTCTGGGCCCTTTCGATAATGCACATCACTACGAGTGATAATCCACAAGTATAGGGGATTGCAACAGTTTTCGAGGGTAGAGTATTCAACCCAAATTTATTGATTCAACACAAGGGGAGCCAAAGAATATTCTCAAGTATTAGCAGCTGAGTTGTCAATTCAACCACATCTGGAAACTTAATATCTGCAGCAAAGTATTTATTAGCAAGGTAATATGATAGTAGTGGTAACGGTAGCACAAGGTAATGGTAGCAAAAGTAATGTTTTTGGTATTTTGTAGTGATGATAGCAATAGCAACGGAAAAGTAAATAAGCGAAGAATAATATATATGCAAAGCTCGTAGGCGATGGATCGGTGATGGAGAATTATGCCGGATGTGGTTCATCATGTAACAATCATAACCTAGGGTGACACAGAACTAGCTCTAGTTCATCAATGTAATGTAGGCATGTATTCCGAATATAGTCATACGTGCTTATGGAAAAGAACTTGCATGACATCTTTTGTCCTACCCTCCCGTGGCAGTGGGGTCCTAACGGAAACTAAGGGATATTAAGGCCTCTTTTAATAGAGTACCGGAACAAAGCATTAACACATAGTGAATACATGAAGTCCTCAATATGAGAGTTCTTGATCCTATCTTGCAAGTCTATAGTCACCTATTATGTGTTATGATCCGTTAACCCCGAAGTGACAATAATCGGGATACTTACCGGTGATGACCGTAGTTTGAGGAGTTCATGTATTCACTATGTGTTAATGCTTTGTTCCGGTACTCTATTAAAAGGAGGCCTTAATATCCCTTAGTTTCCGTAAGGACCCCTCTACCACGGGAGGGTAGGACAAAAGATGTCATGCAAGTTCTTTTCCATAAGCTCGTATGACTATGTTTGGAATACATGCCTACATTATATCAATGAACTGGAGCTAGTTCTGTGTCACTCTAGGTTATGACTGTTACATGATGAACCGCATCCGGCATAATTCTCCATCACCGTTCCATTGCCTACGAGCTTTCCATATATTGTTCTTCGCTTATTTATGTCATGACCGGTTTTCCGGACATAAATTTCCAGAAAATGGCCGTTGTGCTCAACAGCCCCAGGATTACTGTTAGCTGATGAGGCACCAACTTGTTACAGAAATTCCAAGCAAAAGTACAAAATGTGTAGTACAAGACCATTGTGGCCTGTGAGTACATCAAATGGTTTTCTAGTGGTCGATGGCGGAAGCGGTTTGTGAATCATCAGTGTGTGGGACTCCATTTCCCACGGGAACAGCTGACCAGGTTAACTCCTATCTTCACGAGGCTGCTATCACCGTTGCTTAGTTTCTGGGACTGTCACCGCAACGCTCCTCTCCATGCAGAAATCTGGCCAAGACAATAGCCAGGGACAAGCCAGTGAGTACTTTGAATGTACTCGCAAACATTATGAACACTGGAATAATATAAATGATAATCATGCACTGAAATATTCTATGATCATATCGTCAGTCACAAAAGAAAAAATATCTCTTATGCATGCAATCAGCTTATTTATATGCAACATGAGTAAGTAGTAAAAGAGTGGGAATAAAATGCCACAGTCGGGCGTCTGAGCGACACCACATAAAGGGCTTTAAAAGAAATGCCACAGTCGGGCGTATGAGCGACACCACATAAAGGGCTTTAAAAGAAATGCCACAGTCGGGCGTCTGAGCGACACCACATAAAGGGCTTTAAAAGAAATGCCACAGTCGGGCGTCTGAGCGACACCACATAAAGGGCTTTAAAAGAAATGCCACAGTCGGGCGTCTGAGCGACACCACATAAAGGGCTTTAAAAGAAATGCCACAGTCGGGCGTCTGAGCGACACCACATAAAGGGCTTTAAAAGAAATGCCATAGTCGGGCGTCTGAGCGACACCACATAAAGGGCTTTAAAAGAAATGCCACAGTCGGGCATCTGAGCAACACCACATAAAGGGCTTTAAAAGAAATGCCACAGTCGGGCGTCTGAGCGACACCACATAAAGGGCTTTAAAAGAAATGCCACAGTCGGGCATCTGAGCGACACCACATAAAGGGCTTACAAGATAAATAATCGCAATGAATATCCAGGAGGTAGAACCGTCCAGGGATACTCGATAACATAAATAATGCAACGGGTTAGACCATCACAAGATAATAATCATAATCTTCACAAGTCACAAGTCACGGTCCAAGTTCTGGTTTAACAATTTCTCCTCCGAAGACCGACACTAAGACCAACACTTGACCCATCCCAGACTGTAATCCTTAACCATGGACACGGCTATTCGAATAGGTTTAATATCTCTGCAGAGAGTGTACTCTTTACCCACGAGTAACGGATTTCCTTTAGTCCATCGGACTAATTCCGTCTACGGTCTTTTAATTGAAACACACCTGACTTGCACACACCAGCTTTTACTCGTGTCTGGAATCACCCACGACACTTGTTAAGCAAAACTCTAAGTGGGGAGGCTACAACCTCGCGTAGCATGGGATCAAATTTCTATCGCGCGCTCTAAGGGGTGCCCCCCTCTCGGTCCCAACCGGATACACCCATGCCCCCGGACCAGGTGGCATGCCTACCAGCTACAACCGGTATCTTCCACCATGGCCTCTCTGTACGGTGTGTGCCAAGACAAGGGTTAACAACTTACTGAACCATACCCCACCTACGGTAGGGACCAGTGGCAGTACGAAACAAGTATGGGGGTTACCGGAACAAGACTCGATCTATGGCCGACTCAGGAGGCTTATGAGTTCCCTGCATGACATGTATATCAAATATATTTCAACCAACGAAATCACCACCCATTATACCTTACTATGCCATACCGGACATAACCGTCCCGACGGGGACCGGCGACAAGCTCACTCCTACCCAAGGCAGAGGCTTTCCCGGATTCCTTTCCGGCATGCATGCAAGGCACATGAGGATGATTACCATCGCAAGTATATTCATTCCCAACAGCAAGGAAAATCACTAATATGCATCCATGCAAAATGATCATATCACCACATGAAATAACGAGTTCTCCGTAATGAGGTGGTGTTATAAATGTGTCAACCAACACATCGAAAATATTACGCCAGGGTTCAAGATGCTTGCCTTTAAGTTGTGGAGGGGTGAGGTGTTCTCCAAAACTTTTGAAAGTTTTCTTCTCTCTCTCCAAAATCCTATTTAAAATAGATTTGAATTAACACACATTTCAAAAACAGTTCAAAAAAGTTGTTTGGAAAATTTTGAAATAAATCTTAAAATAAACTAGAGCAAATTTGAGGAAGGTAGGAAAAAGAATCAATTCATTTGGAGTTATATTTAAAAAGTTATAGCCAGTCAAAGTTCTGGTCAAAACTGTTTTTAATAAAAATAGAAAAAGAAAACGTTTCAAACAAGATTACGCTTTCGGTGCAGAGAAAACGTATTTGTGCCCTTTACGCCTCCACTTAACCACGTGGACCGGCGCTGGGTCTCTGATGGTGGGCCCGCCTGGCCCACTGGTCAGGTTTGACCAGTCGCCCGCGTCGTCTCCCTCCTCTGCCCGAGTGGAGCGGGGCTCCAGCGATCATCGCCGGCGAACGGTGGCTCCGTTCAGAAAGCTGAGGCCACCAGCGGACTCAGGGGACCGAGGAGGTTACTCCGGTAGTCGTAGGGTCGTAGGAGGTGGAGGATATCGCCGGCGGCGAGCTCCACGGCGGAGGGAAGCTTCGGGAGCAAGGTGGATTTGGGGCTACGGTGGTTCCCGATCAAGATTGAGTAGGGGGATGGGTTCACGGGAGGATGAGGAAGTTTCTGGCGAAGAGAATGGAGAGGGGGAGGCCCTGGTGGTGTCGGAATGGCCGGGGCGGTGGCGGCGGCTGCGGTTGCCGGAGATGAGGAAGGAGGCCTCCCCGGGTCGATTGGCTACCAATGGGGGTCCTCGGGAGGTGGCTTGGGACTGCCTGCGTGCGGAGATGAGCTCGGGGCTCCTTAAATAGGCGAGTCGAGGCGGTTCAGCGGCGGTCGCGGATGAGCTCGTCGGCGACCGTCTTTCTGTAGCTGCAGGGCATCGTGGCGGCGACGAGCGCTAGCGGACAAGGCTGCGGATGAGCTCGCGCTGCTCCAGGGGCCAGGTGGCGAGCGGGAGGGGCTTGGACGGCGCTGCCCGTGGCTGGAGCCGCTGCGGACGCCGGTGTCCAGTGCACGCACGGGAGATGTTCGACACAATGTCGCGGCATGCTACAGGTCGCAGGTGAGGTTGGGGTTTACCAGATCGAGGTTAGGAGCAACTGGGAGTCTAGTGGACAGGTTAGTTTGATCCAAGGTGCAAGCTCACAGTGCAATGCCAAAACTCATGTCAAAACTGGTCATGCCTACAGGGTGCTCGATAGAATGCCACATGCACCTAGGCAACTCTTGGGGTGGCCAAAACTTCCAGATTGGGGTCTCTTTAGATGGACAAGAGGGTGGTGAGGTTAGTTGGTCAAATGCAGCAACTTGTTAGTGCAAGTTTTACAAAACTACAATTCTGGACAGGAAATAAATGGCATTATTTCATGAACCAAAAGTGATCCAAAAGGTGCATGCTCCTGGACTTAAGGGTTTAACATGGAGGACTATAAGTAGGAGAAAGAATCAAGGGTTAAAGAGCAAACAAAAATATGGTTGCTGCACAAACCATCAAGTTGGTCCAGAATGAAAATGAGGTTGATTCACTCAAATTTTCAAAGAACAGCACTAGGTTTTTGCATAATGTTGAATCATATGCTACTACCATCACCCCATAATTTTGGTGGAGGCTAGAAAGAATTATTTAAAAGAGTTGTAGTGCAAAATTACCCACTGGACCAGAGAAGAAAAATGGGTATAGAGCTCAAAATATTTCATAAAATAAAGATGTTTTTATACAAAGGTGATTTAAAAACATCACATGACATCTCCAAATTTTGGTTGAAATTTTAAGTGAATTTATCAAATGGTTGTAGTTCAAATATGGCCATTTAACCTTGAAAATCCATTTTCAAGAAAGTAAAGATCAAGCAACTTAATTATTTAATTAGTTATACTGATAAAAGAAAAGTTTTTCTTGAGAGGTTAAACAAGTCCAATAACATATTTGAAAAGTTTTCTCTTTGGGAAAACTCATCATAACAGGGAAGGAAAAGATTTAAAAAATCAAAAAGGAGCTCAGAAATTCAAAGTTTTAATTCCTGGCAAAAAAATTTAATTCATTAAAACAAGGCCAAATTCTTGGGGTGTCACAACACTACCCCCCTTAAGAAAAATCTCGTCCTCGAGATTTGTCAAAAGCTGTTTTAAGAAAAACTATAAGCAGTAAAATGTGGCTACAGTGAGAGGGCAATAAGTGGTGAAAAACCACAGTGTGGATACTGGTGCAGCGTGAAAAATCTACGGTTCGGGACAAAAACGTGAGATTTCTACGCTGGATATAAATTTAGAATAACTTCTAAATTTAAATATACGCTGGTCGTACCCGAGAGCACAGTGCTCCCTCTGGCTGACAGGTGGACCCGGGGCCCACTGTCAGCCTCTTCTTCTCCCTCTGGTTCTCTCTTCTTCCTCTCTCTCACGCGCTTCCCCGCGCTTTCTCCACCGGCGACGTTTAGCGCGTAGGGTATCTAGGCCGTACCGCGGTAGTGCACGGCGTGCTAGCTGCCGGTGCAGCGTGCACTCACCTCGCGGGCCAGCGTGCTGTCGGCACTGCTTGCGGATTCGTCTCCAAACACCGGCGATCGGCGACGAGCGGCGTTGGTGGACTTCGCCCACCGTACACCGAGCTCGAGCTATAAAACGGCCGGGGTGTTCTCCTCTCTTCTTCCTCACACCTGGCCTCACTTCTCCTCCTCCTTCTTCTTCCATTACTGCTTACAGAAGCTCGGGTGAGGCTCTAATGGCGGAGGCGATGCCGGACTGGTTTGCGATCCTGATATTCGGAGGGCTGGCGACACTACTGGGGCTCTCCGTGCTCCTGTGCGCGATGATCCTCGACGATCGTAGCGACGCTGCTGCTCGGGTGTTGGCTCTCCGCGGTGGTGGTGATCACGAGGAGTAGATGGGGTGTGCTAGGTGCTAACCGTTGTTAGGGGGTGATTAGCTGGATGCAACACCGTTGCAAAGTTTTGCAAACAGTGTATGTGCTCGAATGATTATGGTTGTGAGTCTGCTGCCGTGGTGCTGTGTGAAATTAATAAATCCACGCCATGAGAAAGTGTAGATGTGGCAACTCAGGAAAAGGAAATCTCACTCCAGGATTTTGCGAGGAAAGCAGTTAATTTAAAAGAGCATAAACCACAACAAAAACTACATCCATTAGTAGAAGCCAATTAATTAACTTGTCGTACAAACTCAGGGCATTACGCATAAGTCACACACATAAATAAATGTTGCAATAGTGAACACCGCAGCGACGCCTAAAATGGAAACGGTAATTGGACGGGGTCCCTGGAAAACGTCTCTGGTACTGGGATACACTCTTCTTCTATCGGAGAAAGTGGATTGACCAGTCGATGCACGTGTCTCTCCCGGTCGGGCCTTAGTGCTCTGCCTATGGCGATTTGAGGATTTAAATCTGCGAGGCTCTGGAGATAACCCATCACACGTTGGGTTAAACGCTCTTGAGCGATGACGTACTGGACAAGGTTGGCCAGGACTAGGTCTCTCTCAATTCGTCCACCAGGAAAAGATGTCACTCCTCCGGGTTCTGCACGGCTCGGAAAGTAATAGTATCCTCGTTCGCTGGCATAAGGCACTGCGAATCGAAGGCGAGCAAGCGCTTCGTATGCAGCAGCTTCCACGGCCATCTGTGGGGTTGGCATAGATTTCCCCACGAAGGAGACCTCTGTGGGGTCTTGGTTTGAGTTTACGGGAGGGATGTGCACTGCTGCCCAATATCTTGAGGTGGAAGAGGTGATCCTCGATTTGAACAGCTCGTACTGGGGTGGCTGGGTAGCGCCCATGGTACTGCAGGTAAAATCCCACAATAACTTGACAAAACTACCCGGGGTTGCATCTGGGGTCCTTAGGTAAATGTTGGGGCTTGGCATGGCAAGAAATGGTGGTGAGGATGGTGCACAAGATGAGGGGTGCTTTGCACGGTCACACGGTGGCCTTTTATAGCACTGGAGCTGGGTCATTTTTACCGTGGTGAATGGTAAAGAAAATTTTCAGCTCTGTTCCAAGGGTCGGGGTCAAGCCACAGATTCACACATTTCACTATAGTGATGTGTTACTGTGGGGGTTGACGGGGTGGGTTTTGGTAACTGTGTCCGGGATAGAAATCTTATACTGCATACTGGCGTATCCAGATAAGGATACTATTTAAAACAGAGGCACGACAACAGGCGGCGTTTAAAAACAAAGCCACACGATTACAAAGCGAGGGTATACTGGGACTCGATACGGTTCGGGTGACTTAGTCTACCTCGTTTACATCCAAGCGGGCGTGCCTTGAGGCTCCTCCACGGGTCTTGTCGTCTGAATTAACTGGAGTGGTCTGAGGGGCTGCAGGCTCGGGGTAGCGATGATGACCATCTCGGGGATTGTTGGCCACAACCCCGTTGGAGTGTGCTCCCAATATGCGACGAAGCACTTCTGGGGTTATCGCAGCACCTTGGCCGATGGCTGGGGTAGTCCTCAGGGACTCGATCGGGTGTCCAAACAGCACGACTGGGTTGTCGGCGTTGGGCTCGTTCTCTCCTCTCGTCGGGGCTCGACGAATCAGCTCTCCACGAGCTGCGATTAGATCAATAGTGATTTGATCGCATAGTTCCTCTAGTGCACTTACATAGCGCACTAGGTGCAACAATGCAGGATCCGTCTCGTGATCTCCGTTGACAACTTGGGGTGGTCTACCATTCCCTTCACGTCTGGGGTAGTAGTGGAACGAGCGACAGTTAACTCTGGGCGACAAGTGCCGGAGATGAACTATAGCTTCTCGAGCAGCTAGTTGGATGGCTTGTGGCTCAAAGGAAGTTGTCCTTCCGGTGAACCTGTAGGGGCGCTCGGGCTCTAGTCCCCTACCATAAATGTGCACAGTGGCCCAGAATTGACGGCTCTCACCACTCATGGGTCCTTGGTACACAACATATTCTGGGGGCTCTTCTAACGCATAGGCACGACGGGTGAGGTTTGCGAGTATGGTCACAAAGCCTCCAAGGTTGGTTGTTGTGGTCTCATTGTGCACGACGGGTCCAGGCATTGTGGCTCGGTTTGGGGTAGCGGCTGATGTGCTGGGTTGGGGCTAGCGTGCCCTTTTTATAGGAAAAGGGGACGGAGTCTTCCTTTGCACGCTTGCGAAAAAGGACTATTTAGGGGCCGGTCACTGGCGCATGAGCGACAGGTTAGATGGATAGGTTGGGCACCGACTGCCGATAAGGGTGTCGGGTCACGGTGTGGCTATCTTGCTAGGGAAGCTTGACTGGGGTTTGGTCAAAGTCTGGTGGGCTGGTTTACTTAGGTTTATTGACCTGGCTAAGATAGGATTAGCCAATGGTCAGCCTAGCTCTGATACCAAGTCTGTCACGACCGGTTTTCCGGACATAAATTTCCAGAAAATGGCCGTTGTGCTCACCAGCCCCAGGATTACTGTTAGCTGATGAGGCACCAACTTGTTACAGAAATTCCAAGCAAAAGTACAAAATGTGTAGTACAAGACCATTGTGGCCTGTGAGTACATCAAATGGTTTTCTAGTGGTCGATGGCGGAAGCGGTTTGTGAATCATCAGTGTGTGGGACTCCATTTCCCACGGGAACAGCTGACCAGGTTAACTCCTATCTTCGCGAGGCTGCTATCACCGTTGCTTAGTTTCCGGGACTGTCACCGCAACGCTCCTCTCCATGCAGAAATCTGGCCAAGACAATAGCCAGGGACAAGCCAGTGAGTACTTTGAATGTACTTGCAAACATTATGAACACTGGGATAATATAAATGATAATCATGCACTGAAATATTCTATGATCATATCGTCAGTCACAAAAGAAAAAATATCTCTTATGCATGCAAGCAGGTTATTTATATGCAACATGAGTAAGTAGTAAAAGAGTGGGAATAAAATGCCACAGTCGGGCGTCTGAGCGACACCACATAAAGGGCTTTAAAAGAAATGCCACAGTCGGGCGTCTGAGCGACACCACATAAAGGGCTTTAAAAGAAATGCCATAGTCGGGCGTCTGAGCGACACCACATAAAGGGCTTTAAAAGAAATGCCACAGTCGGGCGTCTGAGCGACACCACATAAAGGGCTTTAAAGATAAATAATCACAATGAATATCCAGGAGGTAGAACCGTCCAGGGATACTCGATAATATAAATAATGCAACGGGTTAGTCCATCACAAGATAATAATCATAATCTTCACAAGTCACAAGTCACGGTCCAAGTTCTGGTTTAACAATCTCTCCTCCGAAGACCGACACTAAGACCAACACTTGACCCATCCCAGACTGTAATCCTTAACCATGGACACGGCTATTCGAATAGGTTTATATCTCTGCAGAGAGTGTACTCTTTACCCACGAGTAACGGAATTCCTTTAGTCCATCGGAGACTAATTCCGTCTACGGTCTTTTAATTGAAACACACCTGACTTGCACACACCAGCTTTTACTCGTGTCTGGAATCACCCATGACACCTGTTAAGCAAAACTCTAAGTGGGGAGGCTACAACCTCGCGTAGCATGGGATCAAATTTCTATCGCGCGCTCTAAGGGGTGCCCCCCTCTCGGTCCCAACCGGATACACCCATGCCCCCGGACCAGGTGGCATGCCTACCGGCTACAACCGGTATCTTCCACCATGGCCTCTCTGTACGGTGTGTGCCAAGACAAGGGTTAACAACTTACTGAACCATACCCCACCTACGGTAGGGACCAGTGGCAGTACGAAACAAGTATGGGGGTTACCGGAACAAGACTCGATCTATGGCCGACTCAGGAGGCTTATGAGTTCCCTGCATGACATGTATATCAAATATATTTCACAACGAAATCACCACCCATTATACCTTACTATGCCATACCGGACATAACCGTCCCGACGGGGACCGGCGACAAGCTCACTCCTACCCAAGGCAGAGGCTTTCCCGGATTCCTTTCCGGCATGCATGCAAGGCACATGAGGATGATTACCATCACAGTATATTCATTCCCAACAGCAAGGAAAATCACTAATATGCATCCATGCAAAATGATCATATCACCACATGAAATAACGAGTTCTCCGTAATGAGGTGGTGTTATAAATGTGTCAACCAACACATCGAAAATATTACGCCAGGGTTCAAGATGCTTGCCTTTAAGTTGTGGAGGGGTGAGGTGTTCTCCAAAACTTTTGAAAGTTTTCTTCTCTCTCTCCAAAATCCTATTTAAAATAGATTTGAATTAACACACATTTCAAAAACAGTTCAAAAAAGTTGTTTGGAAAATTTTGAAATAAATCTTAAAATAAACTAGAGCAAATTTTAGGAAGGTAGGAAAAAAGAATCAATTCATTTGGAGTTATATTTAAAAAGTTATAGCCAGTCAAAGTTCTGGTCAAAACTGTTTTTAATAAAAATAGAAAAAGAAAACGTTTCAAACGAGATTACGCTTTCGGTGCAGAGAAAACGTATTTGTGCCCTTTACGCCTCCACTTAACCACGTGGACCGGCGCTGGGTCTCTGACGGTGGGCCCGCCTGGCCCACTGGTCAGGTTTGACCAGTCGCCCGCGTCGTCTCCCTCCTCTGCCCGAGTGGAGCGGGGCTCCGGCGATCATCGCCGGCGAACGGTGGCTCCGTTCAGAAAGCTCAGGCCACCAGCGGACTCAGGGGACCGAGGAGGTTACTCCGGTAGTCGTAGGGTCGTCGGAGGTGGAGGATATTGCCGGTGGCGAGCTCCACGGCGGAGGGAAGCTTCGGGAGCAAGGTGGATTTGGGGCTACGGTGGTTCCCGATCAAGATTGAGTAGGGGGATGGGTTCACGGGAGGATGAGGAAGTTTCTGGCGAAGAGAATGGAGAGGGGGAGGCCCTGGTGGTGCCGGAATGGCCGGGGCGGTGGCGGCGGCTGCGGTTGCCGGAGATGAGGAAGGAGGCCTCCCCGGGTCGATTGGCTGCCAATGGGGGTCCTCGGGAGGTGGCTTGGGACTGCCTGCGTGCGGAGATGAGCTCGGGGCTCCTTAAATAGGCGAGTCGAGGCGGTTCAGCGGCGGCCGCGGATGAGCTCGTCGGCGACCGTCTTTCTGTAGCTGCAGGGCATCGTGGTGGCGATGAGCGCTAGCGGACAAGGCTGCGGATGAGCTCGCACTGCTCCAGGGGCCAGGTGGCGAGCGGGAGGGGCTTGGGCGGCGCTGCCCATGGCTGGAGCCGCTGCGGACGCCGGTGTGCCGCCAAAATGCCCTGGCGGCGGCGCTGTAGCGTGCCAGGGTGGCTTGGCGCGTTGCTGCGAGGCGGGGAGTGCGTGGCGAGGTGCTGCCGAGTGGGCCAAAGCCAGGGGGCCAGCGTGTCGGCTCGGGCGCGGCATCGTGCAATACGCGCGCTCTGGGCGCGTCCAGTGCACGCACGGGAGATGTTCGACACAATGCCGCGGCATGCTACAGGTCGCAGGTGAGGTTGGGGTTTACCAGATCGAGGTTAGGAGCAACTGGGAGTCTAGTGGACAGGTTAGTTTGATCCAAGGTGCAAGCTCACAGTGCAATGCCAAAACTCATGTCAAAACTGGTCATGCCTACAGGGTGCTCGATAGAATGCCACATGCACCTAGGCAACTCTTGGGGTGGCCAAAACTTCCAGATTGGGGTCTCTTTAGATGGACAAGAGGGTGGTGAGGTTAGTTGGTCAAATGCAGCAACTTGTTAGTGCAAGTTTTACAAAACTACAATTCTGGACAGGAAATAAATGGCATTATTTCATGAACCAAAAGTGATCCAAAAGGTGCATGCTCCTGGACTTAAGGGTTTAACATGGAGGACTACAAGTAGGAGAAAGAATCAAGGGTTAAAGAGCAAACAAAAATATGGTTGCTGCACAAACCATCAAGTTGGTCCAGAATGAAAATGAGGTTGATTCACTCAAATTTTCAAAGAACAGCACTAGGTTTTTGCATAATGTTGAATCATATGCTACTACCATCACCCCATAATTTTGGTGGAGGCTAGAAAGAATTATTTAAAAGAGTTGTAGTGCAAAATTACCCACTGGACCAGAGAAGAAAAATGGGTGTAGAGCTCAAAATATTTCATAAAATAAAGATGTTTTTATACAAAGGTGATTTATAAACATCACATGACATCTCCAAATTTTGGTTGAAATTTTAAGTGAATTTATCAAATGGTTGTAGTTCAAATATGGCCATTTAACCTTGAAAATCCATTTTCAAGAAAGTAAAGATCAAGCAACTTAATTATTTAATTAGTTATACTGATAAAAGAAAAGTTTTTCTTGAGAGGTTAAACAAGTCCAATAACATATTTGAAAAGTTTTCTCTTTGGGAAAACTCATCATAACAGGGAAGGAAAAGATTTAAAAAATCAAAAAGGAGCTCAGAAATTCAAAGTTTTAATTCCTGGCAAAAAAAATTAATTCATTAAAACAAGGCCATATTCTTGGGGTGTCACAATTTACTTCCCGTTGTTATTGCTATCATCACTACAAAAATACCAAAAACATTACTTTTACTACTATTACCTTTTGCTACCGTTACCACTACTATCATATTACTTTGCTACTAAATACTTTGCTGCAGATACTAAGTTTCCAGGTGTGGTTGAATTGACAACTCAGCTGCTAATACTTGGGAGTATTCTTTGGCTCCCATTGTGTCGAATCAATAAATTTGGGTTGAATACTTTACCCTCGAAAATTGTTGCGATCCCGTATACTTGTGGGTTATCAAGACTATTTCGGGCGCCGTTGCTGGGAGCATAGCTCTATTCTTTGAGTCACTTGGGAGTTATATCTGCTTATCATTATGAAGAACTTGAAAGATCCAAGAAGCAAGATTTATCCCTCAACTATGAGGGGAGGTAAGGAACTGCCATCACTACAAAAAAAGACACATTCGTGACATTTCGGGCTGAACGAATTTTTTTCTGTCATACATATGACACTTCTATGACGATAATTTTGACAAAACCTGGTATCATCATAGATGTGGTGGGCTCCTACTTCTATGACAAAAAATCATGACAGAAAATGGGCTTTTCATCCTAGGCGGGCCGGAGACGCAGCTGCATGACATTCTTTGGGCCGTCCATGACGGAAAAAACCATGGTAGAAGCGAGGGGGAGGAAAATTTCGGGGAGTACCCGGTTACGGTGGGAGTTCGGGGGCCGAGAGATGCACGTTTATCTCGTACACGTACGCGTGTGTGTGCGAGGCGTTGGCTCTAACTGAACCCGAGCGAGGCGTTGGGCTCTAACTGAACCCGAGCGATTGCACTGTAGGCTACGCGTTACTGAACCCGAGCGATCGATCGATGGCTGTTAACTGAACCCGATCGAGTGATTCCTTCGCTACTGCTACTAACTGAAGCCAATCGATTGGATGAATAGTGAGTGTTGCGGGGGGGTTGGATGAACAGTGAGCAGTGGCGTTGCCTCTGGATGAACAGGACCCCGTGGTGTGGAGGGCTGGATGAACAGTAGACGGTGGAGGGGTGCCCGTGGAGGGGTGGTTGAACAGTAGCCGGTGGAGTAGCGTGCGGTGGAGGCTGGATGAACAGGAGCCCATGGAGGCTGGAGGAGGTCGATGGTAGCCCGTGGAGGCTGGAGGAGGTCGATGGTGGAGATGAACAGTATCCCATGGAGTCCCGTTTTGCGGTACGCCACACCCCTCCCGATGAACAGGACCCCCGCTTCGACCGTAGCAGGTCCGTTTCGTCTGTTTTGTGGTACGCCACACCCCTCCCGATCAACAGGATCCCCGTTTCGACCATAGGAGGTCCGTTTTGTCTGTTTTGCGGTACGCCACACCCCTCCCGATCAACATGACCCCTGTTTCGACCGTAGGAGGTCCATTTCCTCCGTTTTGTGGTATGCCACACCCCTCCCGATCAACAGGACCCCGTTCCGAACGTAGGAGGTATGTTTCCTCCGTTTTGCGGTACGCCAGGCCTTGTTTCCATCGCCTGTTTTGTGGCACCCCAGCTCAGAGTGACTTGTTTACCATGCATTGCCAGCCCAAAGACCATGTCTTCTGGTAACACACAACATCTTGGTACAGAATAACAACCTCTTTATTGATGCTAGCGGAACATAGTTACATTACAACAGCTGTCGAGGCCAAGCGGCACACTCGGTGCGGCTGAACAATATGTACATTATTTAGTGAACATAAAGGGGCCTCGATCCGAACAACTACGTGGCAGCGGAATAACGTCGTGGCGGAAGCTCCATATCACAGGGACATCGATGTGGACACGATCTAGACTCGAACAGCGCTCCTTTCCAATGATACTTTCCTGAAATCTGGCATGACACGCCAGGTCAGTACATTGAATGTACTTGCAAGCTCACAACAGGCATAATCATAATGTCAAACAATATCATGATATTTAACCAATTATTAATAATGCAACACTATATGTCAACATGCTGTGATCATGCTCGAACATCCCTCGGGACAGCTTACCAACTGTGATCATCTCTAGATCACAAACACACCACCAAAGTGGTCTTTCTCAAGAACAACTCATGATCCTTATGGCGATCACAACCACGACCATCATTTCGTCCCAAATGCCTCGATGGCCTTTCTGCCATCCATCAACACTGCAAAGTTCATAGCTTAGTGTGCAATTTTTAATAAACGTTGACTCATGGTGGGACCTACTACGAGGTGTCTGTGACCGTGGACTCGGCTATCGATAGATTACACACTCTGAAGAGGTAGCACACTGTACCCACACCACGAAACCCATGGCCTCACACTCCCATTCGGGTGGACCAACGGCATTCCGACAAAACCCCTCCATTGCCACAGCACTCTCCCGGCCACTCCAACCCAAATCCCCAACGGGCTGGTCCTGGGTGGCCCCGTGTCTACCAAAGACACCCCGACCAGCGTCGTGGTCAAAACACTCCCACTCGGGGACACTCCCACTCGGGGACTCGGTACCATAATCTCATCAACGAGCACACAAGATTATGTCTGCTTACCGGGCCAGCGCAAGCACGACATAACCTTCCCTAGATGGAGGCACCGACCAGAGGCCGTGTCAATGGACCGAATCAAGGCCTTCCCACAAAGGCAAATGTGGTTGCACTAGAAAGAAACTCGATTCAGCGGCACCATGACCCAGTCAAAGGTATATTCAAGTTGAGTTATATTCAGGTTTAACTTTAAACTAAAAATGACCAGTGTCATAGCATGCCATGAAATGCAAAACAACACATGCATCATATAATGATAAAAAATGACCGATGTCATCCTTATACACACCAAGCATAACGTCAACAACTCAAATTACTCTACTTGCTCAAAAGACTCACAACTTAACCAAGATATTTTGCATCAAGTTTTATTAATTTCTTAAGCAAGAAAGTAACTCCGATAAATTTATCATATGCTTGTCAAAAAGGTTTCACTATCGACAACTCTTAATTTCCATATCACTAAGTTGGGTTCAAACATTCTGTAAGACAAGTAATATGATTAAACAAGTATTTAATAGATTATTTTCTAATAAATTTTCATCAATCTATAAAGGCAAAACATAACTTTAAATAATTACTACATGCATAACAAAATTATTCCTAACATCACCTCAAATAAATCTTAACTTGCTTTATCCACTAAACTAGTTTCAACCATTCTGTAAATCAAGCATATCATCTAACCAATATTTAACAGAATATAAATAACTCCATAATTGTTTGAATGCATGGATTAATCATTTGCCTCAAGTAAGAAAATCACAAATATTAAAATGGCATCATGAAAATGTTGTTGTGGCTTGCCTTAGTGCAGATGAGGTTCACAAGCCTCCTGGTGATCCTCAAGACAAGTCTCACCTTCTGAAAATAATTTTAAATACAAAAAGAAAATGTCAAGAATACTTCTGAAAATCACCAGAAATTCTAAACAGCTCAGAAAATCTCATCTTTGGTGAGCTGCTAGATTTCTTATCAAAGAACACAATGCAAAAAGAATCAATTCATTTGGACTTATGGTTGAAGAGTTATAACTGTTTGAAGTGTTCTGTAAATTCAAATGAATTTCAATAAAAGAAATAGGCTGGGGGGTGACGTTGAAGGCGTAAAGCCCAGGGGCGCCACCACTCGTACCGCTTCGTGCGCGTACACACTACTAGGGAAAACCCTAGTAGTAGCGCGGGTTTTTAGGCTATCAGCAGCGCGGGTGGCCGCGCTACCAATAAGGCGCTACAGCTAACTCTTAGTAGTAGTGTTGTATGTACCCGCGCTACTACTATTGACTATAGCAGCAACGCTTTTACAGAACGCGCTACTATTAGTTAGCTGTAGCGATTTCCTAGCCCCGCGCTACTGCTCTATCTTTCATCATTTCAACCCCGTTTCAGCTTCAATAAACTACAATTTCGAGATACTAGGTACTACTAGATATCAATTTCATAAAGCCATAAAGCATTATAGGTACTAGGTAGTATTCCCTCGGTTCCAAATTACTCGTCGTGGTTTTAGTTCAAATTTGAACTTTAAATTTGAACTAAAACCACGACGAGTAATTTGAAATGGAGGGAGTACTAGATAACAATTTCATATATACTCAACATGCATCCTCAAGCAGTACTAGGTGATATCGACGACGATCATCATATGTAGTTTTAGATGATATCGACGACGATCATCATATGTAGTTCTACATGATATCGACGACAATCATCATATGTAGTTCTAGATGATATAGCCACACACACACATATGTAGTTCTAGATGATATCGACGACGATCATCATCCTCAAGCCTGGACGGCGGGTGTTCCTGATAGTAATTAGGATGGCCTGTCCAACACGAAGATTCTTGCCAACGAGGAATCTCTTCCACCCAACCGAGTTTAAGTGTGTGCGACCGTCGTCTGTGTCCATGTGGTAAGTACAGGTGGTGATGGAGCCCCTTGCGATAAGGCGTAGTCCAGCTAAGCCTTCTTCATCAGGCTCGATACCACAACTCGCAGAATGGTTCTTTGGCAATTTCTGAATAAGAAAAACATATCAATTAATAAATAGCTTCGCACATACTCTTACAAATATATTTCTATTAAGTCTATATTTCTACACTATCAAAAGACACAGTACTACGCATTTGTACTATTTAATCATGAATTCTACTAATAAGTATATATGGATTATCTACTAGATTCCACATAGCATATCATCGACTAGATTCCACATAGCATATCATTGGACTCTACACTAAGCATATCATCAGATTCACTAAGCATATCATCGGATAATTTGCATTTGTAAGTATAACAATAAAGCATATATATATATATATATATATCATCAACTTACTACAGTCAGTATAACATACCATTTCATGCCAATCGACCATGGTACTTGTCAGGCGGGTCACGAATGGCACCCCGACAAAGTCATCATGTGGCGGAATTATGTCCCATAGGTTGCGCACCTCCTCCTGGCTCAGCCTCATTCATTGAGCTACGATGGCTTCATGAAGTGGGTTCTCATCATCTTCATCATCTTCGTCATCTTCATCATCTTCCACCAGGTTGAGATAAATGGCAGCCAGCTTGGGTCTTTCTGCTCTGAAGGAGAACCTGATCAACTCACCACCAGTAAGACGCATGTGGGCGACGAAACGGGCCCATCCATCTCCTCCAATCTGCGACATATTGCTTCCTTTCTCAACCTCCATAATGTACGGCCCCCCAGGAGCCTCAAATGTCACAATGTCTCCTATCAGCTTGTTGAATTTCAACCTCACATTGCATGGGACGATCTGTGTAAAAAAGGCAAAATGACACAATGCAGTAATGTCAACACTAAAAATAAAATAGTTGTTACATTTCATCTAATTTCTTACCGCCGCATGACGAAAACTCGGCTAGAAGTAGATGTCAAAAAGCTTGCCAGTTGCAAGGTTGCTGGCGCACCTTGACTTGCACAGTCGACATAGTGGTGGTGGTGGCGGCACCATTTTCCTAAAGCAATATGAGCAAAGGATTAATGATCCACTTCACAGGAAAGAAAAACAGTAGCATGTGATTTTAACTAAATTGGCACCTACATTTTGCCAAAAATAACTTATTACAAAAAACAAAAACATCTACATATCCATGTACAGAAAAAATAACAATAAAATGGTGCATACTAAATCAACTAGCCTACTAAATCAACTAAATCAACTAGCCTACTAAATCAACTAAATCAAAATGTTCTAAATCAACTAAATCAACTAGCCTACTAAATCTACTAAATCAAAATGTTCTAAATCAACTAAATCAACTAGCCTACTAAATCAACTAAATCAAAATGTTGCATATGAACTAGCCTACTAAATCAAAATGTAGCAGGGAGGAGGGAGAAGGAGGGGCGACTCGAGGAGGGAGAAGAGAGTAGGACGGAGGAGGAAGGCGGAGCAAGGAGGGGCCGGCCGACGGCGACTCGAGGGAGGATGGAGGAGGAGGGTGGTACCGAGTCCAGCGAGGAGGAGGAGTTGACGGCGGCACAGAGGGAAGAGGGGTAGGCGACGGCGGCTGGCCAGGGCGACGGCGACCGGCGGGGGAGGACCGACGCGCGGGGGGGTTGAGGGGGAGTGAGTCTGAGTGTGTGAGTGTGGATCGTGGAGAGGAGCGTACGTGGGGGTGGAGATAGCTAGTTTTAGCAGTAGCGCTCTAAAGGCAAAGGCGCTACTGCTAAACTACCTATCAGTAGCACGGTCCCAGTAAACGCGCTGCTGCTAGAACTAGCTTCGCGGCGGGGTCGTGGGAATTATAGCAGTAGCACGGCTTAGAGGAGGCGCGCTGCTGATATGTCTATTTCAGCAGCGCGTATTGACGGAGCGCGCTATTGCTACATTGCAGCAGCGCCTTATTTTAAAACTCGCTGTTGGTAAGATTCTATGTATAAGCTTTTCCCTAGTAGTGACAGTGTGGCTGACTAGCGGGACCCGCTAGTGAGGTGGGGGAAGAGGGAGAAGGAAACAGAGGGGGCCGCGGCTTCGCCGGAGCTCTCGCCGGCGATGAGGGCTCCTTGGCCCAGACGAGAGGGAAGGATGGCAAGAGGGGGTTGAGGCGCACCTGCCCGTACCCGTAGCATAGCTAGGGCAGTCGGACGGCGTCGGAATCGACCTTGCAAGCGGAAGCAGAACATGGAGGTCGCCAGAGTTGAGGAAGACGGCGAGCAAAGGCCACTCCAGGGGCTCCAGGCGGGCGAGACGGCCTCACCGGAGAGAGGCGGAGGCCCTGGAGGGGTCGCCCAGGCCTGGTAGGGGCTGGAGCTACTGCGGCGACCAGAGGGGATCGCCGGCGAGCTCGAGCTTGGGGATGGTGGCCCGAGGCCTGCTCGGCCGGGCTCCGGCCTCCTACTCGATCATGGGGTTTGTGTGAGTGCTGGATGGTGCTCGAGGGGGCTGGGGAGGCTCTATTTGTAGGCGAGCGGCGAGGGTGCTTCGGGCTCCGCCGGTGGACACATGTCCATGGCGCCCGGCGATGAGCGGCATCAGTGAGAGGGGGAGAAGGCGACGGAGGTCACGCGGCCACTGTGGGCGGGTGGAGACGAGCACAGGATCAAGAGGATGGCGACGAGCACAGTGCGCTCCGCACTGTTGGGCTGGCCGGACCTTGCCCGTGCTCGCTGCGGCCAGCTCCGGCGTCGGCGAGTGCCAGGGAGGAGTTAAGAACGTTGAGACGATGATGGTGGCAAGGTTTGGCATGGTTGGGCAGGCGGGGAAGCAAGCACGCGAGTAACAGAGGCTCGGGCGCGCCGCAGAGCGCGTCGGCTGCATGCCAGCACACCTGGATGAATGCGGTCACCGCATGAACTATGACATCAGGTTGATCTAAGCATAAACTCAATGTCTGGCATGTTGTTCGTGGTAGTTTTGAGTGTTACCACGATTTGGTTTGGATCCAGGTGCAGTAGAGAAGTTTTCACACACCAAGTAAGTTTCTGGTCAGTAACTTTGTGATGTTACTATGGTCAAATGGCTTGGGGTCTAAAGCTGTGCTTTGGAGGCTAGTGATAAGTTACTAAGGTAAAGATGCACAGGAAAGTTCGGGTCAAATGGACCAAGTAAAATGGTAGTTGCTGTAGAAACCACCATTTCTGTCCAGAACAGAAAAGATTTTCTGTAGCAAAAATATTCCAAAAAGTGATGAAATATTTTTGCTCAGGAAGGTGCACTAGGGTTCATAGAATATTTGTGAATTATCTCAGATTTTTCTAAGCCATAAAAATTGGGGTTGCTTTGAAGCAAACAGATCTGGCTTAGGGTTTTTGAAAGAAAATGAAAATATTCCAAAGATTATTTTTGGGGTGGGTCAGAAGTGAAATGATGATTAAGGAGGGAAGTGAAGCACTTGGGTGAAAGCCAAGGATGCCCAAGTGTTTAAGTCCATCAGAAAAGATTCAAAAACTCCAAGTTTCAAAAAAATTCAAATGAAAAATCAAGCAAATAAGAAAGGGCAAAACCAGGCTGTCACAAACCTCCCCCACTTAGAATGAATCTCGTCCTCGAGATTCGGTTGCTTGGGAAAACCACTCTAGATACTGATCCCTAAGGAATTCTTCCTGCTCCCAAGTTGCTCCTGACTCTGTGTGCTGCTCCCACTGAACCTTGTAAAATTTTCCGACTTTACTACGAGTGACCCTTTCCATCTGATCCAAAATTTTGAATGGTCTTTCTTCGTAAGTTAAATCGTTTGCCAATTCTATCTCAGCCGTTGTAGTTCTTTTCTCAGGCGGGGATATGCATCGTCCCAATTGCGAAACATGGAACACGTTGTGTATGTCTGCCAATTCCTGGGGTAGTTCCAGTTGATATGCAACTGTTCCCACTCGAGACATAATCGGGAATGGACCAATGAATCTGAGTGCCAGCTTTCCACGGGTCTGAAATCTCTTGACTCCTTTCATAGGAGTGACTTGGAGGTATGTGTGTTCTCTGGGTTCAAAACTGACCTGCCGATGTTTGGCATCATAATAACTCTTTTGTCGAGATTTGGCCAATTGCAGCCTGTCTCGGATTTCCCTAACTTGTTTCTCAGCTTCCAGCATGAGATCCGTTCCAGAGATATGGCTATCTCTAGTCTGAGACCAATTTAGAGGAGTGTGGCACTTACGGCCATACAGAGCTTCATATGGTGACATATTTAGACTGGTCTGGAAACTGTTGTTATAGGAGAACTCGGCATACGGCAAGCAGTATTCCCATTTAGCACCTTTGGCTAGCACACAGGCTCGCAACATATCTTTGAGTATTTGGTTTACCCGCTCTGTCTGTCCATCTGTCTGAGGGTGATAGGCAGTACTATATTTCAGTGCTGTCCCCAAGGCTTGATGGAGACGGGACCAAAAAGCGGAGGTAAACAAAGAACCTCGGTCGGAAGTGATAGTTCGGGGTACTCCATGCAGACTGACGATCCTGGATACATACAGTTGTGCAAGTTCATTTTCTCTGTATCTGGTGCTGATCGGAATGAAATGAGCAACCTTGGTCAGGGTGTCTATTATAACCCAGATTGCATCCTTACCTCGCTGAGTCCTAGGCAATCATGTGATGAAATCCATGCAAACGTCATCCCATTTCCACTGTGAAACTGGCAGCGGTTGGAGAAGTCCGGCTGGCTTCTGATGATGTGCTTTCACCTTGTTGCATATGTCGCAACATGCTACAAAATAGGCAATGTCTTTCCTCATTCCATCCCACCAGAATATTTTTCTAAGGTCCTCATACATTTTCGTACCTCTCGGGTGAATGGAATATGCGGATTCGTGGGCTTCTGACAGGATTTTCTTCTTCAAGTCCGGTTGATTTGGCACACAAATGCGTCCACGGAATCGGAGGGTACCGAATTCGTCCTTGGAGAAGTCAGAAGCCTGCTTTGCCATCTGACCCTTGGCACGTTTTTGTAGGTTGGTGTCATCTGGCTGGGCCTTGCGGATCTCCATCTCAAGTGTGGGAGTAACTTCCAAAATATTAGCGAGGTCAGCCTCTGTGATGACCAAGTTGAGCTGAGCGATCTCCTCTTAGAGTTTGGTGGGCAATGATTTTAACATGACATTTAAGCTGATGGGCTTTCGACTGAGCGCATCAGCAACGACGTTCGCCTTGCCTGGATGGTAATTTATTCCAAGGTCATAATCCTTGACCAACTCTAACCATCTTCGCTGACGGAGATTTAAATCTGGCTGAGTGAAAATGTACTTGAGGCTTTTGTGGTCGGTAAAAATTTGGCACCTTTTTCCAATGAGGTAGTGTCTCCAAATTTTTAATGCATGAACCACTGCAGCCAATTCCAAATCATGAGTGGGATAATTTCCCTCATGAGGTCGTAGCTATCGCGATGCATATGCTACTACCTTGGTGTCTTGCATCAACACGCAACCAATACCTTGTCTGGAGGCATCACAGTACACATCAAAACTGCGATAAATGTTTGGAAGAGTCAATACAGGTGCAGTTGCCAGACGTTTATTCAGCTCATTAAAACTCTTCTCACAATCCTCTGTCCACTTGAACTTTGTATCCTTTTTGAGCACCTCCGTCATGGGTTTAGCAATTTTAGAAAACCCTTCAATAAAACGGCGATAGTATCCAGCTAATCCGAGGAAACCCCGGATCTGTGTCACGGTCGTGGGTGGTACCCAATCGAGCACATCCTTTACTTTGCTCGGGTCCACGGCTATACCTTTGGCGGATAGTACATGTCCGAGAAACCAACTTTCTTGAGCCAAAATTCGCACTTACCGAACTTGGCATATAACTGATGGTCGCGGAGCCGTTGTAGTACTGCTTGGAGGTGATCCTTGTGTTCTTCTTCACCCTTGGAGTAAATGAGGATGTCATCGATGAAGACTACCATGAATTTGTCGAGGAAGTCCATAAATACTTTGTTCATCATATGCATGAAGAAAGCAGGGGCATTGGTGAGACCAAAGGACATCACGGTATATTCGTAAAGACCGTACCGAGTAGTGAATGTGGTCTTAGGAATATCTTCCTTTTTAATCTTGAGCTGATGATATCTGGTCCGTAAATCGATTTTAGAGAATACCTTAGCCCCACTGAGCTAATCAAACAGATCATCAATCCTTGGCAGTGGGTATTTATTTTTGATGGTGACCTCATTCAGCTGGCGGTAATCTTTGCACATACGGAGACTACCATCCTTTTTGCCCACGAAAATTGCAGGTGATCCTCACGGTGAAGAGCTGGGACAAATATAACCTTTCTGGAGTAATTCGTCAAGCTATTTCTTTAGCTCCACTAATTCTGATGAGGGCATCTGGTAATACTTTTTCTATAACGGTGCGGTTCTGGGCACAAGATCTATGGCAAACTCCAGTTCCCGATCTGGTGGCATGCCTGGCAGTTCTTCTGGAAACACATCAGGGTACTCACTGACCACAGGAATAAATTCCAATTCAACCACAGCAGTGCACACTAATTTTGGCTTGGGTATATTCTTGCGAGCATAGAATTTGGTGAGCTGCCCATCCAGACTGGTCAGATTGACTTCTCGGGTTGCGCAGTTTATGCAAACTTGATATTTGGTCAACCAATTCATACCCAATATAATATCCAACTTTTTAGACTCAATGATTACCAGAGATGTTGGAAAGCAGACCCCGTTGATATTGATCTCCAGATCACGGCAGACCAGATTGCTCTTGATTATAGATCCCGGGGTTTGTACCAGCATATTTTTGCCCAAAATTGTGCAAGGAAAATTGTTTTGGGCGGCAAAACTCTGAGAAATAAAAGAATGGGAAGCCCCAGAGTCAAATAAAATTATGGCAGGTATGTCATTAACAGAAAACATACCAATGATGACTTCTGGCTTCTCTTGGGCTTCATCGGCGGAGATATGATGCACGTGCCCAGTGAAGTTTTGCTGGTTTGGCCGCGACTCCATAAAATTGACTTGCGGCCGGCTTAGGGCATTCGTCTTGTTGTTCTTGGGGCACTGCTTGGCATAATGTCCGTGCTTCCCGCAAATGAAACAAGAATTATTGCACTGACGCTCCTCATGCATTGGATTGGTCACAATATTCTTGACTTGACTAGTGGTCTTGTTAACATTCTACTGCCAATTTGGCCTGTATTCCACCTGAGTCTGTTGCCAGGTACAAGCCTTTTGCACAGGTTTCCCATCCTTCTTTGGCTCAAACTTGCGCTTGTTGTCGTTAGCAGGCCTATGATCTGATATAAGCTTGTGCTCCCGTTCAGCAATGAACGTCTTGTCCACCAGAGTTTGGAAATCCGTGAAATCAAACATACTGAGAGCACACCGAAGTTGCGGATTTAAACCTCCAAGAAATCTGTCAATCTTCCTTTCTTCGGTGGCCATGTCATACAAAGAGTAACGGGCCAAATGATTGAATTTTTGCAGATATTCAGCCATAGACTGATTTCCTTGGACGAGCGCGAGGAATTCACGCTGCTTGGCCTTCATAACTCCAGTAGGGATATGATATTTTCGGAACTTATCCTTAAATTTCTCCCAGGTGATTTCCTCATCAATCGGCCACATGGCCTTTGTATTTTCCCACCGTATGGCAGCTGCGCCTTCAAGGTAATGATTTACAAATGGAACTTTATCATTTCCTTCAGTACGGGCAATCTCAAGCTTTTTCTCCATTGTGCGCAACCAATCGTCTGCATCCAATGGGTCAACAACCTGACTGAAACTGGGTGGATTGGTCCTCTGAAAATCTGGCAGCTTTGAGTGGTGACCATTCTGATTTCCATTTTTGTCCAACCATAGCTTCATAACTTCTCAATATTTCAATCAGATCATTGCTCCTTTTTTTCTTCAAACATACGCAGAATTTGCTCGGCGGAGGGAGGATCATGCGGTGGAGGTGGTGGCTGAACATACGGCTCGGGAGAATGTCCTGCCTGTCGTGCGGAACAACGAATAGGAGTTCCCTCACGAACGTTGCTACTGCTGCCTCCCCGCGTCATCCTATTGTGAATTTTTCCCAAGACAACACAATCGAGATGAGAAACACACAAAAATAAAATTGGGGAAAAGCCAGCGACAAATCCCGGAAGAAAGCAGAAGAGCAAAAAAACGGCGAATAAAGTCTCAACATAATTATACATAGACTCATACATGAAAAGTAAAAAACATGACTGGTTCACTACTCCCATACATGCAATGAAACACCATGACTCACACGATTACATCCATACATCATCCAGACAACTGCGAATACTCAAAGATACTACTGCTCTGCTGGGGCTGCGGCGTCCTCCCCTGAAGCGGTCTCGGATCCCGAACTGACACTACAAAAAAAATACACTTCCGTGATGATACGTGTTTGTCACAGTAGGTCGTGTTTTTTGTCATGCATGTACATCCATGACGATTTTATGACAAAATCAAGATAGTCATACCTGTGCTGTCGTAGAAGTGTTCCATGACATTACCAAAATTATCATCATGGAAGTGTGCACTTCCATGACGATAAATCGCGCGTCATAGAAGTGCTTTCGTCAAGGGTGACCGACACATGGCATCCACCATAACGGAACGCCGTTAAGCTATCGGGTCGGGTTTTAGATCCGATAACCCGTTAACAGCCCCGACCAATGGGGATTTTCCATGTGTAAAATCATCATTGGCTGGAGGAAACACGTGTCGGCTCATCGTTGGGACAGATGCCATCCACTCATTGGACAGAAGGCGCCTATGATACGTCGACACGTGGCACGGCCCAACAGAGGCCCATTCCTGTGAAAAGGTCAGCCCGTTTGACTTGGTCAAAAGGTGGCGGGCCGGCCCATGGAAAGCCTGTTAACGGCCTGTTCGCATATAGCCCATTTACAACCCGCTAACCCAAGGCCCGTTACGCCCTATCCGAATTAGGCTCAGTAGCGTTATCTGGGCCATCCAATATGATTCCAGCCCGTTTTCACTTCTGGCCCATGTATGGCCCATGACGTCTTTCGGCCCATATGAGGCCCTATGTAACTCTTGGCCTATTAATGGCCCATGGTGAAACCGGCCCGTAATGAACAGTGTATCACTTTACACCCATTAATGGCCCTTGGTGAAACTGGCCCGTAATGAATAGTGTATCACTTTATACCCATTAACGGCCCGTTATTCCATTGGGCCGTTTCCAACCCATGTTATCTTTCGGCCTTCTAAGAGCCCATTTATTCCTGGGCTGATTTCCAGCATTCATTTACTTACGGCCCATTACTGTCATTTTCTGCTTGTGGGCCAAATTCAGCCCGTGGTTACAGTTGGCCCGTTTGTGGTCCGTTAATACATTGGGCCATTTTCATAGCGTCATCAAATACGGCCTATTAACGATGGCCCGTTTACGGCCATAATGCGGCCTGTTATTGGCCCATGTTTGGCCAATCGATCATACGTCCCGTATAAGGCCCATTGATGATACGGCCCGTAGAAGGCCCATTGTTTCTACGGCCCGTAGAAAGCCCATTGTTTCTACGGCCCATAGAAGGCCTACTGTTTCTATGGCCCGTAGAAGGCCCACTATTTCTACGGCCCGTAGGAGGCCCAGTGTCACTACAGTAAATATTAGCCCATGGTTATTGTGGCCTAGTTTTAAATAATAGGTTATTGCAGCCACTAGCAAACCGTGGAAAAAGAACTGCACTGACTCCAAGCAAACAAATAAACAAGACAACAAGGAAATAAATAAGCAAGCAACTTATGCTAGGCTATCACGGCTATTACACATATTACATCCACTGTGTCACATCCCTAGTTCTGGTATGACCTAGGCTTGCTTTGTGCATCATGTTTAAATTTCAAATGAAGTTGAAATGGGGATGTTCCAAACCCTAGCACCAAAGCAAATTCAAATAGGTTCAAATTAAAAATGGAATTTCAATGAACCCAAAATGCTTTTCAAAAATGTTCATGGTCTTTGGAAAATGTTGGAAACAACAACCAGGGGTGATGCACACTTTTGCTAGACATTTTGGATTTTTGAATGAACCCATATGTATTTGATTGGAGCTGTTTAAAATAATATAAATATTTTGGAGGCTCCAAAAATGTTGGAATTTGGTGAGGGCCTCTGGTATATTATAACTAGTGGTCACAAGGAATCTCAACATTTTTATATTTGTGTTGGTATTTATTTTAAGGTCAAAAACAAATGTCAGAAATAGAAAAGAAAGCAAAAAAAGGAAAACACTTACCTGAGGCCTGGCTTACCTGGCACCCCCAGCCGGCCCAGCAGAGGCCCAGCCCACTGGCCTCTGCCAGTCACCACTTACCTCCCGCCAGGAGGACGCCGAGCGCGTGGCCGACGCACGCCGGCGCACGCCCGGCCACCTCCTGCTTGCCGCCTCCCTCTAGACGCCCCTGGAGATGCCACGCATCCTCCCCGACCCCCTCTCACTCTTCCCCCGTGCTTCTCCTCTCCTCTGTCACCCTCTCTTGCACGCACCCGAGCGCAGCCGACGCCACCGCTCGCCGTTGCCGCGGCCACTGCCTCCCCCTCATCCCTCCGTCGTGTCCACGCGCTCCGCCGCTGTGGGCTACGCCTCCTCCTCGAGACGCACGGTGCCGGACACCCTAGAACGCTGCCATCGCCATCGTCTTCAACCTCGGTTGCCGTCGTTCTTCGTCATCGATCCGTCGCTGTCAAGTCGCCCCCGAGCCCGACGACCAGCTCCTGCGACTCCCAGTGAGCACCTGCTCCAAATCCCTCTCCTTCCCGCATCGATTTCAAGCTCTAACTAGCCCCGCCACCGAGCCCGAGAACTCATCACCGCCGGCCATGGCGCCGCCGCGGCCACAGTTGCCGTCCTCGCGTCCGAGCTCATCAGCACGCTCAGCGCACCCATAGGAGCACGATGCACTCACCATCTCCTCCCCTAGTGCTCCGTAGCTCCGTTTCCATCGATGGCCGAACCACGGCCGCCGCAAACCTCGTCGCCGGCGTCGATTCTGGTGACCATCTGGTCCAGCTCCACCACCCACACATGCGGCTCAGCCCCAGCTCTCCATAGGACCCAACCACGCTCCAAACCGTGGTCTGTAGCGCGATCCCGACGCGCTCCGCTGCGTCTGGACTCGCCGGCGGCTAAACGCCGGCGACCGCTGACCTTTGACCGGCGTGGGTTGACCCCCACAGCCCAGTTGACCTCCCTCCTCTCTCTTGCTGACTTGCGGGCCCCGCCCGACTAATTACCTTAGTTAGCACTAATTAACTAACTAGGTTAGCTGCTACGGTCACTGACTAGTGGGCCCTGCCCAGTTAGTTAGGACTAACTAACTTAGTTAGTTGACTGGGTCACTGACCAGTGGGACCCACTGGCCAGGTTTGACCTGGTCAGCCCTGTTGACTCGCTTACGTCATGCTGACGTAGAGCTGATGCAATAATTGATTTCTGGAATTAATTTAACTCAGGAAATTCCAAAATATTGCCTAAACTTCAAAAAATCATAGAAATTCAACCGTAGCTCAGAATGAAATAAATTATATATGAAAAATTATCAGAAATATGCAAGGAATCCGTTTATGCCAGTTACATGCATGAAAAACCAACTTATACATGCTGTATAAGTGAAAACATAATATGGGCATTTTAAATGCTTCATTTTAAATTTCATTTGAATCTTTGATTCAAATGGGCTTCAACCAACTTGGTAGTATCTTGCATTAGGCCAAACACTAGCATTTGCACATATCATGTTCATGCATCATTTTCTTGCATTTGTTTGTGTGTTGATCGCCGGCACCGTTTCTTATCGATAGGTTCCACTCCGAAAGGTGTTCCCGAGTACCTGTCAGAGGAGCCGTACCCCTTCGTCGTTCTATCAGGCAAGAAAACCCCCTTGGGCATTTCGATAAATCCCACTCTCTTGCTCTTGCTCCTTATACTGCATTAGGACAACAACGATTCAAACTGCTACTTTCTGCTGTGGTAGTTGAACCCATTCCTCTGCATGACCTGTCATTGCCACAGTAAATAGTTGAAACCCACTAGCATGAGTAGGAGTTGCTTGAGCCTTGATGTGCCTACTCATCCATGCTTGTTTTCTTTATGCTGGCTATGCTTAGAGTTGTGTCAGGTCTGATTCATCGGGAATGAATCGAAGTGGTGAACATGTCCTACCGATAAAGGCTAAGTGTGTGAACACGTTTTGGTAAAGGTAGCGATGAGAGGCCATGTAGGAGTACATGGTGGGTTGTCTCATTGGAACCGTCCCTAAGCACTAAGTTTTGTGTATGTTGTCCAAGTCCAGTTACTACCACACATTGGGTTCCGGTTATCCGGCCCCTCTCAGCTGATTAATCCACTTGATCTCTGTCCAGGAGTTGCAACTAGTTTCTGGCGTTTGTAGGTAGTGCTACTTGTCTACCAGGTGGTGTCCGCCGGGACGGGCTTGGGACAGACTAGGAACCGTGGCACGGTGTACCAAGTGGCACCCGGATGGTGGGCTTGGGAACCCTGCACACATTGTTTGGGGCCGTGAGTGACACCCCGGCCGGATCTCCTTGCGGATGGAACCTGAATAGGCGATAAACCTGGATGAGAGACTCATGTGGTTAGTCAGGTCGTGGCCGACACCCTCGCCCGGCTTCCGCTTGAAGGTTGCCGAGGTACATGACGTGTACAGGGCTATAAGTGGCGAGAGCGTGTGTGAAGAAGTACACCCCTGCAGGGTCAACATTATCTATTCGAATAGCCGTTTTCCTCGGATATGGAAACTTGGAGGACTTATGTAGTACATAGACAACTTGAAGTGGATACTCTAAAATACGCAAGATAGGCGTGCGTGCTATGGATGGCCTTCTCGTAGGGAGACGGGAACGGATCCATAGTGGAGTATTGATATGGTGAATATGTGGACTCGTGTGCGTCTTCTCACCTCAAAGAAGTTCCTGATACTCGTAGTATAGGTTAGCCACTGAGTCAAAGCTGGCTTGCTACTGTTAAAACTCCACCATCCCCCTTTGTTGATAATGTTGCATATGTAGATAGTTCTGATGTAAGACTTGCTGAGTACCTTTGTTCTCACGTTTGCTTATTTATGTTTTGCAGTTGGTTACGCTAGTGACTTCGACGAGTAGCTTGTATCCCAGCTACGATCTTGTACCCTTGGGAGGGTCGTGTTTAGTCAGGCTTCTTAGTCTTTTCCTTTTGTAGTTGTCTATACTCAGACATGTAATGCTTCCGTTGCTTGTATGCTCTGAATGATGGGTCATGAGACCCCTGTTTGTATTGAATGCTATGTGGCTCTTCTGGGCATTTATCTATATGAGTTTGAGTTATGTTGTGATGCCATGTTGTATAGCACATACTTGCATGTTATGCGTACATGTAATGTGTATTGCTATGTGTGGGATCCGACAACCTAGTTGTTTATCCCTGGTAGCCTCTCTTATGGGGAAATGTAGTCTTGTGCTTCCATGAGCCATAGTAGTCCGCTACAGCCCAGTTCGCCGGAGTCCTGCTAGCCCAGCACTACTGCTCCAGAACACTTGACTGGCCGGCATGTGATTCACTTCGTTCCTGTGTCTGTCCCTTCGGGGAAATGTCACGCGGTGACATCCGGAGTCCTGCCTAGCCTGCTACAGCCCGGGTTCCCGGAGTCCTGTTAGCCCAGTGCTACAGCCCGGATTCATACGCTGTTGACCGACATGCTCGAGGTTGATTCATGTATGCCTGTCCCTGTAAGTTAGTGCCACTTTGGGTTCATGACTAGTCATGTCGTCCCGGGTTCTCTGTCATATGGATGCTAGCGATATTATCATATACGTGAGCCAAAAGGCGCAAACGGTCCCGGGCCAGGTAAGGTGGCACCCGTGGGAATACCGTGCGTGAGGCCGCAAAGTGATATGAAGTGTTACATGCTAGATCGGTGTGACTTAGGATCGGGGTCCCGACACACTGGGCATCAAAGTTCGCCACCAGTGCAAATATAGGGAACAAAGCAGCATATAAACACCACAGCAAAACAAGTCCAGAACTAAAACCTCTTCATAAGAGTTCAAGAAACAATATCCTGGGTACCCAAAATGCTGGCAAGATGCTTAGCAAGCTTATTAACTTTCTCTTGTTTGGCGCTTAAATCCTCCAGCGCTTGCTGTTGCACAAGAAAGGACTGATGTTTATCAGCCACAGTAACTTGTTGTTCGAGTTACTGGCCAGTACCGCTGGCACAAGCGCTTGTAGCTGGCCAGTACCGCTGTCCTGTTCAAGAACCCCCTCCAATTCAAATGGCTGATAAACAAGAAAAAGAAATTGAACGTACAAACATTGTATGATAGACAGATGTGGTAATTCACATATATGTTGTCTAACCAAACAGGACAGCATGACACAGTTTCACATATATGATGCCTAACTAAACAGGATAGCATGACACAGTTTCAGATATATGATGGATAACTTAATAGGATATAATGGCATAATTCAACATATGATGAGTACATAAACAGGATGACATGACACAACTATATGATGTCTTTCTAAAATAGGTTGGGATGAAATAATTCACATACATGTTGTCTAGGTATACAGGATGGCATGATAGAATTGACATAATTGATTCATATACTAAGCAGCTGGCACTCGCATGTATGATCTCTAAACTAAGCAGATAGAATTCAATATTGTGCATATGATGTCTAAACTAAGCAATGCAAGACACCATATGCATCATATGAGAAATATAAACATTGCAACTTAGAGCATACACCTCAGGTGGGATATAGGACTGGTCATCTGTCTCTGAATCCTCCTCTGAGGAGCTCCCTGTAACCATCAAGATATATGTTTCAACAGGTACCATTGCCTGCTCGGAAGACCTTGTTTTCACTCCAGATTTTTCCATAACCAGCTCAAATGGCTGATACACATGAAGAGTAGTTCAATATACATAGATTGTCGACAAATGGAATACGTAATGAAAAAAAGATGGCATGAGATAATTCACATATATGATGCCTGGCTCCATGGCGATGCATAATTCACATATATGATAAATGGCTGAAAAACATGGCATTGCATAATTCACATATCTGATATAGAAAGCAAACAGGAGGCATTCACACAAAGCATGTCTAATCTAAGCAGATGGCATGGCAATGCAAGACACCATATGCATGATATGAGCAATATAACCCAGCCAAGTTAGAGCATGCACCTCGAGGGGGAATATGACTAGTCATCTCTCTCTGAATCCTCCTCTGAGGAGCTATCTGTAACCAGCAAGAAATCTGCATCGATAGGTAGCACTGACTGCTCAGAAGACCTTGTTTTCACTCCAGATTTTCCCATGACCGACTCAAATGGCTGATGCACAGGAAGAGTAGATGAATGTATAAACATTGTTGACAAATGGAATACATTATGGAAAAAATATGGCACGATACAATTCACATATACGATGACTGGCTAAACAGGATGGCATTGCATGATTCATGTATATGATGCCTGGGTAAATAAGATGGCATTGCATAATTCCCATATACCCCCTCCGTTCCTAAATATTTGTCTTTTTAGAGATTTCAAATGGACTACCACATACGGATGTATATAGACACATTTTAGAGTGTAGATTCACTCATTTTGTTCCGTATGTAGTCACTTGTTGAAATCTCTAAAAAGATAAATATTTAGGAATGGTGGGAGTATGATATAGAAACCAAACAGGTGGCATTCACGCAAAGCAAATCTAAACTAAGCTGATGACATATAAGATGTATAATGTATGCAATGCAAGGCGCCATATGCATGATATGACCAACATCAGCATGCCAGGTTAGAGCAAACACCTTAGGTGGTAAACAGGCGTGGTCGGCTCCTTCTGAATCTCCATCTGAACAGTTATCTTCCTCTGGAATACAATCTGGAAATGCAGGAGGGGGGCACTTCGCCCACCATGGAGCGGCGTCTACATGACATTATATTCGCACGCAATAGTCTTCTCTTTTTCTCTACATGTTCAGTACAATTGTGTACAATATCTGACATGCATAATAAAAAAATAGTTAGATTTTGTAAGGCCTAAGGGGTGCATGCAAAAATCAAGACTGATGGTAGCAAATGAGTGGATGGATCCAAAACTAATGATAGTAGGTAGATTATAGCTTCAGATTAAAAAGATAGACAATGGATCATCTATTGTTTGTTGCCCACCCAACATGAACCACATAGAAGACCCAGATGAACTAGATAGTAGACAGATACTATTCGTTGCTGGCTTGATATGAGACCCATGGGAAATTCAAAACTCAAGATTGAACGATAAAGTAGCAGGTAATAATAACCGATGTATAACGTAAGCAAACACGAAAGACTGTGACCTCTCTTCCGGAACTGTGTAGTCACCATGTTCATCTGCTCAGTCGATGATGGTAATGCAGTTGGCGTGGCTGTCGGCAATGGGGAAGATGATATGAGGTGGCGAAAGGAAGTCTGCAGGGGGGGTCTTTGCTGCAGCAAACGCTTCTGTCGATGGTGCACCTCAGGTGGGGTGGATGACGGCACGGCAGGAGCAGGACATAACACACAGATTTTTCTTTGACGCCTATCTAAAAATGAAGTAAATATGTAAGGGCTCCTTAGAATTGGAGGATTCTATAAACGCAGTGACAGGAAAAACACAGGAATAGGATAGGAATGCATGTGCAAAACAGAGCATTTGGAAACATAGGATTTCAGTCAACCTGGGTGTTTGGCTCACATGAATTGGAAGAACAGAGGAATGGAGAAACAAAGTGATGCGACGAGTGTACAACCTCTTTGGCATAGCCTTGTGGACCTCGGCATCATTGGGTTGGACGTGGAGGATGGTGATGATGCTGGTGTGACTGTCAGAGGCGGGGAAGAAGATCCGAGGCCTCTGGAAATGGCGCCGAGGGTACTGCTCCGCTGTGATGGATGGTTCTGTCATTAGAGCAGCTCCGCTAAGGTGTATGGCGACGAGGCTGAAGCATGACAAGACAGACAACATTAATCTGAAGTGGGACCCTAATATCATCTGCAATAGATGATGTAAAATACATCACCAAAAAGTGCTAGATGTAAAACGCATCAGCCGCGCCACGGCTGCTCCGACAGATGATGTAAGTACTGTTCACTCTGAACTTAACTGAAGAAAATGAACTTCACAGTCGAAACTGAATTTTACTGTCGAAACTGATTGAACTAGTAACAGAGCATTGCAATAGATGTTTAGGGCATTCGAGCACTAGTAGCAGAGAAGCAGTGATCTAAATCAGCAGATGCTCGAGCAGGGAACACACTAGCAGAGAGCAAGTCGTGCAGTAGCACCGCGAGCAAGTGCTAAAGCAGCAACTCCTGTAGCTGCCGGAGGTCGTGCAGTAGCAGCAGCAACGCAAGCAAGAGCAAGAGTAGAGTAGCAGCACGAACGAAAGCAGGAGCAGTGCAGCAGCGCGACCGACAACAAGAACAGAGCCGCAGCGCGAGCAAGAGCCGGAGCAGCTGCAGCTAGTGCCGTTGTGGAAGTCGCCGCCGAGGAAGCAACGACATGGGGGAGAGACGCCGTGGATGATGTGGCCGGCGACGGCGCCGTCGATGGAGACATGCCATGTCTGCTCGGTATCGAGCACCGGTAGCCTCGTGAGATCAAATAAAAGATAAAATGCAGTGGTGAGTGCAGAACCTCCTTGGTGGCACCGAGTTGGCCTCGTCTTCATCAGAGGAATTGGTGAGGGTGTTTCGGTTCCGGTGGGGCAGGTCAAGACGGCGCTGTGGGGATTGAGGTGGCGCGATAAACGAGGCGAATGTCGGGGCAGCTCCTTGGAGGTGGAGGACGGGGCGGCTGATCCGGCGGGACGACGAGATCGACAATGGATCCTCATCCGGTGTGGTGGATGAGGGACGGCGAGCTGTTGCGGTGGACGACGTAGTCGGGGAAGAGTCTCCGGCTGGGCGGCGGTCGGGAGGCCGACGGAGTAGCGTGGGGTTTCGTGGGTTTTGGCAGCCTCGGTGTACGAATGGGGGGCGAAGGGGGAGGGGTGAGCCAAGCTTAGGGACGCGCTTGTCCGAAATGTAGGGTAAGTTACCAGCGTACCCCCACCGGTTTTGACACCGCGACGTGGAACTTCATTTCCGGTTCGGGGGTAGAAGGGGGATTTCGCGTGTCTGGGCTGCGGGAGAGATTTTGGATGAGGAGGGAGTTCTCGCACGCGTCCAAATTTCGGGATAACAAGGCGCGGCGCGGGTTGAAGAAGCGGGAGTTTCAAAGCAGGTGAGGCAAAAGATACTCGAGCTTGAAAATTTTGGGATAACAAGGTGCGGATTCCTTGTTCGATAGAACAAACTTAACGTGTAAAAAACAATTCATACAAGACCCAAGAGAGTCATGTCCCCTTTTACTATATTGCTATAGATGCCATTCAAAAAACTACAAGAAAAATGTAAAAAAATCGGGAGAACAAGATTACCCTGCACAGTACCAAATCGATTCGCACTTCCCTCACCAACAACAAAAAACAAATCGATTCCCACCAAAGAAAGAGTAATGTCCCTTTTTATATGATTACAAATGCCATGATCTCGAATTTGAACTTTTAAATCCACGTTATGTTGAATTCGAATATATCGTTAGGTGACCTTGCGGTTTATAATTGATGTAGTCGTACATTTTGATCTTCCATCATATATGAACATTTTACTCCACCATGTGAACATATATATTGGCGTCTACCATATGGACTAAATTTGAATCAATTTTCCTTACTTGAATACGATTGTTGTCAAGTTATACAATAATTTAAATATTATCTTGATAACAAAAAACATACATATAGTAGTAATCATATTTCACTATGAACTACATGTACCATACGCTCTCCAATTCAAATATTTGTATCCATTTTATGTTGAATTCAAATCATAGTACATTATTGGTCTAGGTAGCGAGATGTTTGGGATAATCTAAACCCTGTTTTCATACATATAATTTTTAGCTAAATTGGGACAAGTTTTGGTATAAGCCTCTTGCAAAAACGGAGATTCTCTCAACAAGCATCGTGGTTCCGAGAGGGAACGTGTCACCTTTGTGTGCGAAACGATATACGCTGCCTCCCCCTGATTTTATTTACAGAGGCAACATAGAACTATATGAGTGCCCTGTTAAATTTTGGAATTATTTCGGGTTCATTTGGCCTTTTTATACATTAATTGAGTTTCTGGACTTTTAATGTGCATAATCTAAATATGAATTGCATGCACATGCTCCAGTGCACCAAAGTGGGTTGAAAAATCACATGTGTGTCCCTGGTTGAATTTCTAGGTCCCATGGAAGAAATGAGAATGAAATTCAAACATCTGGGCATCATGACTCGGCCGAGAACATCGAGAAACTTTGATTTTAAATTCATGTAAATCAAACTCACCTGGAAATCATGAAACTTGGCATGGTGTCATGTCATGGCACTAACATGTTATGGTAAAAAACTGGGCCGATTTGGAAGCTCGTGGTTCTAAGAGGGAACGTGCCACCTTTGAGTGTGAAACGATATACGCTGCCCCCCCCTTGAGTTTCTTAACAAAGGCAACATAGAACTACATTAGTGCCCTGTTAAATTTTGGAATTATTCCGGGTTCGTTTGTCGTTTTTTATACATTAATTGAGTTTCTGGTCATTTAATGTGCATAAGTCAAATTTGAACTACAAGCACATGCTCTTATGCACCAAAGTTGGTTGAAAAATCACATTTGTGTCCTCGAGTGAATTTCTAGGTCCCATGCAAGAAATGAGAATAAAATTAAAACATCTAGGCATCGTGGCTTGGCCGGGAACTTTGAGAAACTTGGTTTTAAAATTCTTGTAAATCCAAAACACGTCTGAAAATCATGAAACTTGGCATGGATGTCATGTCATGGTACTACCATGTTGTGGTAAAAAAATTGGCCGAATAGGAACAGATTTTGGTATAAGCTTTTGCAAACCGAAGCTTCTCTTAAGAAGGCTCGTGGTTTTGAGAGGGAACGTGCCACCTTTGAGTGTGAAACGATATATATTGTCCCCCTTGAGCTTATTTACAAAGGCAACATAGAACTACATGAGTGCCCTGTTAAATTTTGGAATTATTCCGGCTTCGTTTGGCCTTATTTACACATTAATTGAGTTTTTGGTCATTTAATGTGCATAATTCAAATTTGAACTACAAGCACATGCTCCCGTGCACCAAAGTTGGTTGAAAAATCACATTTGTGTCATCGGGTGAATTTCTACTCCCTCCTTCCATCTATATAGGTCCTAATGCGTTTTTCGAGGCTAACTTTGACCAAACGTTAGAGCAATAATATATGACATGCAACTTACACAAAGCATACCTTCAATTTTGTATGTCAAAGGAGCTTGCAATAATATAATTTTCATAGTATACATCTTATGTGCTATTAATCTTGTCAATAGTCAAAGACTGTCTTGAAAAACACATTAGGCCCTATATAGATGGAAGGAGGGAGTAGGTCCCATGCAAAAAATGAGAATAAAATTTAAACATCTGGGCATCATGGCTCGGTCGAGAACATTGAGAAACTTGGTTTTAAAATCATGAAACTTGGCATGGTGTCATGTCATGGTAGTACCATGCCGTGGTAAAAACAATTGGCCGAATAGGAACAAATTTTGGTATAAGCTTCTTGCAAATCGGAGCTTCTCTCAAGAAGGCTCGTGGTTCTAGGAGGGAACGTGTCACCTTTGTGTGCATAATTCAAATTTGAAATACAAGCACATGTTCCAGTGCACCAAAGTTGGTTGAAAAATCACATGTGTGTCCTCGGGTAAGTTTCTAGGTTCCATGAAAGAAATGGGAATGAAATTCAAAATTCTGGGCGTCGTGGCTGGGTTGGAAACATTGAGAAACTTAGTTTTTTAATTCCTGTAAATCCAAAACACGCATGAAAATAATGAAACTTGGCTTGGTGCCATGACATGGCACCAACATGTTGTGGTAAATTTGTAGTCCAATTTGCGAAGGCGCACACATTAACAATCAACAAAGTCATTTTGGAACAAGTGATGTCACGTTACAATCAGAAACACAAGTATTATTGAAACCGTGGGCGTTCTACTTACTAGTACCATTTACGTGTCGCCACGCGTCCCCATTTTTTATTAGCTAGGAGGCGCCGTGCAGGGTAGCTATTTGAGTACGAGAGGCGTGCGATCAGACCCCTGCGCGTGCTTATCGGGAGGAGAGCCCTTTGACCTCCATCTGCCGTCCACCTCTCTCCCAAGGTCTCCATTAATGGCGCTCAAGCCTCTGTTTAATGGCATGGCTATGTCTCACTCGACTGAGATTTAAGAGAGAAAAAATAAAATCTGAAAGCACGGATCTTGATGTAAGATCCGATGGACCTATATAGCATCTACTGCGACTTATAGCAAGACTGATGCATATATAAGGACGATTAAATTTTTTTTGATCAAAGAAGGGCTTGCCCCTTCCGATTTTCATTACTGAAAACCACCACAATTCACAAGAAGTTCGACACAACTCCAGCCTAACACGAAGGACTAAAAGCTACCAGATTGAAATCGCAACATCCCAAGAGGCCAACAAAGGCCAAACATCCGCGCTAGAACCCAACATTTCACAACCGACGACACAATCCACATCCTAAACTGATTATTACATCAAAAGAAACCATGAAACTAGTCTTTGCAGCGAGCAGCGATGAGCTCTTTCGTGTCCTCAAGACGCTGCTTGAGAACATCCACGGATTCCTCCACCAGCCTTTGGTGCTTGTTGCGGAGCATGTCATTCTCATCCATAAGTTTCTTCAACAAGGCACTGGTCTCCTCCTGCAAGTCCGCACTTCGGATGATCTTCTCTCTCAGCAGGTCGCGCTCGGCCCGGAGCCTCTCGTCATTGCCCTTCCTTAGTTATCGGATGACGTTGGTAGCTTGTTCAAACGAGGTTATCATGTCGTCCTGCAACCTCGCTGAGCCGGAGATCTGATCCATCTGGCTATGGACGATCGCATGCATGCGCCTGTAACAGTCGTCGCCTGCCCGCGAGAAATTTTCCCAGGCCGCCGCGGCGTGGCGGGACATCTCTGCTGCATTCGTGGTGCGGCGGGACATCTCTGTTGCTTCCGCGGCGCGGCCGGACCAGTCTGCTGCATCAACAGCGTGGCGGGACCTCCGTGCTGCTTCAGCGGCGTGGCGGGACCTCTGTGCTGCTACTTCCGCACGGCGGGACATGTCGGCTGCTCTCGCAGCGAGGCGGGACATCTCTCGTGCTTCCGCTTCCATGCTCGCCTCTCCCTGGTGGCAATCTCTCGACCCAGAACTCACGCTGGCCATGGCAGACGCAAGGGAAGGATGCTGAATGACTTGTTTGTTTTTGTGGATGAGGAGTTGAGGAGGAATGTGCAGTCATCTTGGCATACTAGTATTTATAACCGAGTACTAATGCGCTCCTAAGTGGGAAACCGTTTAGGTTGTGATCGGTATGAACAAGTTTGCAATTCAATATAGCATGGAGTAATTTGGAATGTGACGAGACGCAAGCTCAAAATTTATTGACGGTTCTAGTTTCGAAGTGCGGCACATTCCCGGATGGAGTACTTCTTTTTCTACTCCCTCCTTTCCGGTTTTATAGGGCTTATCTCAAAATTTTAGTTTTTCCATTTTATAAGGCTCAATTTGGTTGTCCCCAACACATGTTTAGATTCCAAGGTGCATTAAATCATTGCATGCAAGTATTAAGGGAAAATTGACCAATGCATGTACTTTATGCATGCATGCATTGCAATTAATGCATTAAACCTATCTCTCGGGACTTCTCGCACGCACCATCGTGCCACCCACAAAAACTTGTACTCTGAGTTTAGTAGTACGTTATACAGGAAGAGAAGAGGTGCACACACGCACTCGTCCTCTCACACACTCGTCTATTTTTTCTCGAAAAGGAGGATGATGACCCCCGGCCTCTGCATCTGGGAGTCACACACGCAAATTATTGAAATATATCGAGTGCAGTGCTTTGATGTGTCGCGTCAACTCGTACATCAACGAGAAGTTTGATTATCCTCTCCCTCGCGGACTTAACTGCACCTGCCTTTGGCTGTATGATAGGCTGGCCACACACCTGTAGGGCCCACCTGTCATACACACAAAGGCAGGAGCGTCCCTCCCTCGCCCATGAGCGTGGTGGCTGGCAAGACTAGGAGAAGCTTTCGCTACACACTCTCCCTCCCGCACGCGGTGGACATGCAGCAGTTCAATCGGTGTCAGATGGCCAGAAGCGTACTGTTGTACTCCTCCAGTGCAGTAGTATTCCATCATTGTTCGACTTCCCGAAGAGGCGAAGAGCCAAGCGCAGCTCGGACGCTCGTGTGGCAGTTTCATGTGTATAGTAGTCTAGGATAGTGTGTACCGTGCCTGTAAGCTTAAAATTGTTGGGGTCGGCCCCATGCTATGTGGCCTCTCAAAGTTTTATTAAAAAATTAAAACAGTCTTCTAGCCCTACCCGAAAAATGCCGCGTGTACTGCCCGGGAAAAGCCCCGCCCTCAACTTTTAACTACGCGAAAATAGTTCGAGCTTGTTCGTTCTATATAAATACAGTACTTACTGTATGTTTATTCACCCGTGGAGTTGTTCAATGAATGGAGGGGCGGGGAGCACAAGTGAACAATACTGTAGTACTACTAGTAATAAGTAGGAGTCGTACAGTAGTCACCTTAAATAGAGAGTTTCTTTTCTTTAATGCCACGTACACAAATTGAAACACTTGTTGTGGAGAGAAAAAAGATAATCACTCCACTATATATGGACGCAGGGGCCTGAGCGCTTGCTTTACTAGGGTTGCTCTCTTCATTCTCTCATCCTCTCCAGATATAAATAAGACAGTGGTAGCGACATTTTCTCTCTACTCACCGCTGGTCACAGATCTGGCCGGATCCCTTCGGTCGGTGTGTGTAGAGGACTAAAAGGTGCATCATTCACGCGGTCATCACCGCCGAGGGAGGAAACCCACAGCTGCCGGAGGGGCCCGATCCTCTGCTCGTGCCGTTCTCTCCGACACATGGCCGTCTCGGGGGGTCCTTTGACCCTTCTTCCTCCCTGCCGTATTATCCGCAGATCCGACCTGCCGCCGCCGACATCCCGGCGACCCTCAGGTATAAGTTCTTCAAAAGCGGCCTTGCTCTACTGCCCCAGCTCCCCACGTGTCTGCATGTGCATCTTTTTCTACTCCCATCAGCTCTTCCAAAGCCACCTAAATTTTTAGTATTATTAGAGGTAAAGCTACTTCATGCATTCGAATCTAGGGCTTTGTTCAAGTAACGAAGAAAGGGGGAAGGTTGTAGCATGAATCTAGGACTTGATTCAAAGAGGAAATAATATGGTGAAAGTAGTAGAGACCGGATACCCAACCGGTCTCTTGGTTGAAAAGGGAAATAATGGGAAAATGCAGTACAAACTGGATAAGGAACAGATCTGTTATTGGTTGAAAAAAGGATAGAAAGTGGCGGCTGGTGGACAAGTCAACAGAGTATGTCCAGGATTAGATTTGCTGCCATCACATAGTAAAAGGTCTCCAGGATTAGATTTGCTGCCCTCACATAGTAAAAGGTCTCAGGATTATATTTGCTGCCCTCACATATTAAAAGGTCTCCAAGATTAGATTTGCTGCCCTCACATAGTAAAAGGTCTCCAGGATTAGATTTGCTGCCCTCACATAGTAAAAGGTCTCCAAGATTAGCTTTGCTACCCTCACATAGTACAATGGCACTCCTGCTGTTTTCCCCAGTATGATAAGTAAGTTGCTCCTTTACGCTGCTGAGTGTCCTGGTGTCCCCACGGTCCCATGCCCTTAAACCAACTCTTTAGCTGCTGTTGATTTATTGTGTCTGGTACACAAGCAATGCCACCATTAAAGTAATCCCATATTTGAGGAATCTCATCGTTGATCGTAATGCTTCTGGTAACATGAAGCATTGCTGACATTTTAAAATTTCTACTGTCCTTGCGTGATTGCCATGAACATAATTAAGATGCTTCTCTTCATTTTGTATATGTTTCGTATATTCTTATTGACCAGCAACTGTTTACTTTCTATCTTTTTGTGCAGATAGGGATATCCATTTCACCTTGTTGCTATTGTGACCTTTGGTGAACTGCACAAAACACTTTTTTTTGGAATGAGTGTGTTGTGCAGTTCAACTAAAATGTCACGTGGGCAACATCTCTCAATTTTGGTGGAACTGCACAAAATGGTGATTGGAGTTTCCAAAATCTCTGTCAAGTTCTGCTGGTAATCTCGTGCAACATTTTATTAGCCTTTGCAAGATGGAACCGTCACTGTCACCACAATGGCACTTTATTTTAGTGGAACTGCACAAAAGGATAAGAAAATTGTAGTTGCACCTTACAGAGCGCGCCCGTCGCCGTCCAACCACCTCGTCGGCCTCGCCGGGAGAGGATAAAGCCCTGACGCCTCGGGCTCCCCTCTCTCCTCCCACTTGCCCTGCCGCCCCCACTCGCGACGGTCCCTATCCCCTCTCCCCGCTCGCTCCGTCGCCTCGCCTCCTTCTCAGAGCCACCGCCCGAACGCCTCTGCCGCTGCGCGCCGTCGTCCTCGCGGTCCCTGTCGCCTCCGAGCTGAGCCATCATGCCGTAGAGCTCTGCCCTCGCCTTCTTCATCCACCGGTGGCCTCAGCTGGTGCTGGGAGGCCATGTCGCTGCCGGACGCCGCCACGCCCTTCGTCTTCAACCTTCGGATCGTCGGCATTCGGCGCCAATTCCGGCTACCACGCGCCCTCCTCGAGCTCGCTGCCAGTCCCTACGGCTCCACTGTGAGCTCTCCCCCTCTCCTCGCTCTCCCCTGTCCCTCTGCCTAGCCGTAGTGCTCCACCGCATTGCCAGCCTTCGCCACCCGCCATGGTCGCCGCCCGCATGTCGTGCGCGCTCTCGCACCCCCCCCCCCCCCCCCCCCCCCCCCCCCCCCCCCCCCCCCCCCCCCCCCCCCGCGCGCGAGTCACTAGCGCCCTCCAGGGCGTGCACAGCACTGAGCCGCAGCCCCAACCGCACGCCTAGGCCGCTCCCTTTGCGATTCGTACTGGGCCCGAGCGCCACCACCGCTCCACGTCGCTGCTCCGGCCAGCTCGGGCCTCCCCAGCGTTGCCTTTTACCACCACTTGACGCGGCGTCAACCCGGCGTTCGAAAGAGCCCACCTGCGCCTCCGTTCGTGCCCCCTGTCGCCGAATCCATCCTCGCCCAACTCCGGCGACCGCAAACCTCGACGCCGGCGATGCTCCGGTCCTCCCCGACGCCGGTCGTCGTCACCATCGTGTGCGCGGCGCCGAGCCGCGCCCTTAGGTCTGAGCCGCAGGTCCGAAGGCCCCCTGTAGCACGGCTTCAGCCAACTCCGACGGGGCGCCGCCGTTGCCTTGGTCGCCGGAGCCACTCAGGCACCGGCCCGCCGACGTGGCCACTCCGGGGCCACCCGCTGGGTCGCTGACCGGTGGTCCCTGCTGGCCCCGCCTTAACCTGTTGACCGATCAGCTCTGCTGACTGGACCAGCCCAGCTGCTGACAAATGGGCCCCACCTCCACTAAATAGCTAAAGGATTTTTAAAATAAGTTAATTAGCTTAATTAGACACTGATAGGTGGGCCCAGTAGTTTTACTAACTAAATTTAGATTAGTTTGAACTCTGTTTAACCCACTGTCTATGACAGGTAGGTCCCACATGTCAGGTTTGATCTGGTCAGCTATCTGTTGACCTGCTGATGTCACTGTGACATCATGCTGACATCATATATCTTTTTCTGTAAATAAAATAAATCCAAAAAATAGGAAAATCTTTAGAAATTCATAGAAATTAAACCGTAACTCGGATGAAAATGTTTTCTACATGAAAGTTGCTCAGAAAAATCCAACGAATCCAAATGCGCGGTCCAATCACCTGTCACATGCCCCTAGCATGCTGAACATGGAACCGTCCCCTCTCTTTCATCTGTCCGGAATCCGCCTAATGCCGGGAATTCATCCTCGGATGTTTATCCCCTCCGTCTGCAACGTGTAGTGCTATGTTAGGGCAACCCTAGCTCTGCCCGTCGTCATGTTATGCCTTGTGATGCATTGTTTGCTCTGTATTTACTGTTTCTTCCCCCTCTTCTCTCCGGTAGACCCCGAGACCGATGATGCCACTGTGATCGACTATGTCACCGACGACCCCTCCTTCTTGTCTGAGCAACCAGGCAAGCAAACCCCCTTTGAACATTCCAATATCACCCATTTCTTTCCCTCTCATGCTTGCATTACAATTGCTACTGCTTTCTGTATGATCCTACTCTGATGCATAGCCTGTTGTTGTTACCTGCTTTCATACCTTACCTGCTTATCCTAAACTGCTTAGTATAGGTTGGTTAGTGATCCATCAGTGACCCCCACCTTGTCCCTGTTACCCCTGCTTCATCATCGAAGACCCGATCAACGGGATCGAAGACCAGGCCCCGACACCGCACATCACTTTCCTCTTAGTTGCTCGACACTACTGGGTTACTATCGAGTGCCGAGGGTGAGACCTCTTCAGCACTTCTGTTGTTAACCTGTAGTGTAGCTATTCGGTCATGGTCATCGAGGGTGATTTCCTCCTTAACCACTTCTGATACGGCTCTGTCGTGCAACCCCTCAAGTGTGAACCTCGAGGGTGGATCCTCTTACGTTCACCTTGATGATTACATCGAGTGGAATTCACCGGGGGTGATTCCTCGGGTTTTCCCCTTGATGTTTGGACACATGGATACTTGGACTTTACCCCTGTTACTTGGAAAGACAGGTCGACCCTGAGGGGTACCCGTGCGAGCTTAATTGCGAGTGATGTGGAGACGGGTTGACCTGGAAGGTGCCCGCGAGATACTTACGAGGCGTGGCCGGGCATTCTTAGCCCTTGCCGCAAGTACTCAAGACGGGGCGACGGGGTCACATCGATCGTGAGTCTCTGCTCGTTACCACGTGTTCCTAATCCACTACGATTTGGATATTTGATCCATGGGGCCTCTGGCCTGATAGCACTAACCATCATGTGGGCATAGTATGGGCGTTCTGCGTCGTATACATCAGCCGAAGCTTAATAGACGTCAGCGACTGAGTGGCGCGCGCCGGGTTGGACTGCGTAAGCACCTGCCTTGTTGAAGGAGGTAGCTAGGTCTGCTCACCGGCTGCGTACGCAACGTGCAGGAGTTCCCGGGGAGATGGCCCATGACCCCTGGGGGCATAGGTTTAGTACGGCGTGCTAGCCTCTCTATTAAGCCTAGGTCGGGTTGCGGCGTATTGTTTGGCCGAGGCCGGGCATGACCCAGGAAAGTGTGTCCGGCCAGAGTTAATCGAGCGTGGTGGGTAAGTTGGTGCACCCCTGCAGGGAAGAAATCATCTATCGATAGCCTGTCCTACGGTAACAGACACTTGGAGTTGTATCCCGATCGATACAACTAGAACTGGATACTTGAGATGAGACATGGAGATGAGACTTGGATATGAGATGATAACTGGATAGTATGGCTCTGGGATTGCTTTCTCGCAGGGAGTCGAGAAAGGATCTCTGGCCGAGGTTGATAACATTACTGCTACTTTACTTTATGCTACTCTACTCCCTCCTGTTGCTGCAAGATGGTGGTTTCCAGAAGATGCTAGTCTTCGATAGGCTAGGCTTCCCCTTCCCTTCTGGCATTCTGTAGTTTAGTCCATAGATACAACCCATTCCTTTGATATAGATGCATACTTAGTTTAGATCTGATGTAAGTCTTGCGAGTACTTTGGATGAGTACTCACGGTTGCTTTGCTACTTCTTTTTTTCCCTTACCCGATTGTTGCGACCAGATGACGGATCCCAGGAGCCAGATGACGCCACTGATGACTACTACTACCCGGAGGATGCCTACTACTACGTGAAGACCGCTGACGACTTGGAGTAGTTAGGAGGCTCCCAGGCAGGAGGCCTTGCCTTTTCGATCGTTGTTGCTTTTGTGCTAGCCTTCTTAAGGCAAACTTGTCTAACTTATGTCTGTACTCAGATATTGTTGCTTCCACTGACTCTTGTGTATTCGAGCTTATGTATTCGAGCCCTCGAGGCCCCTAGCTTGTAATATAAAGCTTGTATTATTTAATTTTTGTCTAGAGTTGTGTTGTGATATCTTCCCGTGAGTCCTTGATCTTGATCGTACACATTTGCGTGTATGATTAGTGTACAATTGAATCAAGTGCGTCACAAGTTGGTATCAGAGCCGACTGCCTGTAGGTAGCCCCCTTTCCAACTCCTTGGCCGAAGTCGAGTCTAGTCACTACAAAAACTTTTACTAACATGGTTGTGTGGCTTACGGGCCCACGTCACCATATGGGTGGTATTACGATCTTTTATTCCTCGTCTATACTCTAGGACTCTGATCTCTCTTCTATTCGGGTTTAAATGGTTTTACTAACTCTAACATTAGGATCCCGTGACCACATCCACCCCAAAGATGGATAAGCCATAGTTTTCCTTAGAATAGTGTTCTGGATAGTACACCGTTGTGATGACAACGAAGTGGTATCCATCGTACCTCTTTCATTATGCATGTTTCATCATGAATGATCCTTGTTTTTGCAAATGCTCAATGCTGAACTACCCCATGTTACTTCTTAGCATGATGCTTAGACCCGCTGGTCGTGGCTGTGGTGTTAACGATCCACCACCGCCTGAATTCTTTGCTAGAATGATGCAACAATTTGAGCTGAACCGCTAGTTCGTGGAAGGAATGATGGCTCAGTTTCCTCGTCCGGACATGAAACAATAGCCAACCCCAGTAACTCTGCAAGACTTCATGCGTCTCAACCCAACTATTTACTGCAGCTCAACTCAACCCCTTGATGCTGATGACTGGCTCCGCGACATCACATATGAAATGGAGTCTGCTAGCGTGGCCCCTGCTAGCTATGTCACTTTTGCATCTTTCTTTCTGAAGGGTCCCGCTGCTCAATGGTGGGACAGCCACAGGCGTACCCTACCTGCTGGAACGGTCATCACTTGGCCGGATTTCCAAGCTGCCTTCCGTGCCCGCTTCATTCCTCAGGGAATCATGGACAGGAAGAAGCGAGATTTCCGCAACCTCACCCAAGGCAACAATACTGTAGATGCTTATCAGCGGGAATTTCTGGACTTGTCTCGTTATGCTGAAGAAGACATTGCAACTGATGCTCGTAGGCAAGAAAAGTTCCGTGATGGACTTCACCCTGATATTAAGCTAGCACTGCTCTCTCATGACTTTGCCGACTTCGCCACCTTGGTGAACAAGGCTATTCAGGTTGAGACTGGTCTTCAGGAACACCGGGGATCCCTTAGGCGCAGCCGTGATGCTGGCTCATCTTCGGGCCCGTCAGCGCAGAAGCGTCAGATATGGATTCCCCACAACATGTATCGTCCAACTGCACCTGCACCAAGACAGTCCTATGTCGCACCTCGTCTGCCTCCTCCACAGCAGAGGCAGCCCCTTCGGGTTGTACCACCCCAAGCTTCTGCTCACAATCCCAATGATGGTCTGTGCTTCAAGTGTGGCCTTCTGGGTCATCGTTCCAGGAACTGCCCTCAGAATCAGAACCAGCTGGCTTTGCCTTCAACTGGCCGTAACAACCAGCCCCACAACAACAATGCCAGACCTTATGGTCGTGGTCAGGCTAATCATGTTAATCTGAATGAAGCTCAAGACCAGCCTGCTACTGTGATGGGTACTCTCCTTGTTAATTCAGTACCAGCATCTATTTTATTTGATTTAGGGGCATCGCATTCATTCATGTCAGAAGGTTTTGCATATGCACACGACATTCGATGCGAGCCCATGAACACTCCGGTTGTGGTACGCACCCCTGCGGGCCGATGTCAAACTACCATGATTGGTCGCGACGTTCCCGTTGAGATTGAAGGGTTGGAATTTCTTGTTTCCCCCATTATTCTGGAGTCTTCCAATATTGACCTCATTCCGGGAATGGAATGGTTGAAAGCGCATACTGCTTCTATCGTTTGTGCCACCAAGGTCGTTCACCTCCTACATCCTTCTGATGAGATAGTAAGCTACCATGCTCAACTTGTTCAAAACGCTGAAGCACGACTTTATGTCTTGAATGCGTTGAACGCAGCACCTCTTGAGGGAATTGAAAACATTCCAGTTGTTCGCGACTTCCTAGACGTCTTTCCAGAAGAACTTCCAGGAATACCTCCTACTCGGGCTGTCGAGTTCGCCATCGACTTGAAACCAGGCACCGTTCCTATTGCCAAACGACCCTACAAGATGCCGCCTCACGAACTCCTTGAACTTAAGGAGGAAATCGACAAATCTCTTTGCAGTGGTTTCATTCGTCCAAGTTCCTCGGCTTGGGGAGCACCTTCTCTCTTTGTGAAGAAGAAGGATGGAACGAACCGTTTGGTCCAAGACTATCGTCCTATCAACCAAGCTACAATACAGAACAAATATCCGCTTCCTTGGATCAACGATTTGTATGATCAACTGGCTGGTTCATCGATATTCTCTAAAATAGACTTGAGGTTGGTGTACCACCAGATCCGTGTTCGTGAAGAGGATATTCCAAAGACCGCATTCGTCACTCATTATGGTTCTTACGAGTACACCGTCATGTCTTTTGGCTTGACCAATGCTCCAGCCACATTCTCTCGTCTGATGAACTACATATTCATGGATTACGTCGACAAGTTCATCGTAGTCTATCTGGATGATATCCTGGTATATTCGAAGAACAAAGAAGAACATGCTGAACATCTCCGACTCGTTGTAGAGAAGCTTCGAGAACATCAACTTTATGCCAAGTATTCCAAGTGCGAATTTTGGTTACCCGAAGTCACCTACCTTGGTCATGTCATCTCCAAGGATGGTATTGCCGTCAACCCAGAGCGAGTTTAGGCTATTCTTGACTGGACCCCTCCCAAGACTGTCAAGCAAGTCAGAAGCTTTCTCGGTCTAGCCAGCTATTGCCGCCGCTTCGTAGAGAACTTCTCCAAGATCGCCAAGCCGCTGACCAATCTGCTTCACAAAGGCGTTAAGTTCGATTGGACAGACAAATGTCAGGGAAGTTTCCAGGCACTCAAGGACAAGCTGACATCTACCCCAGTGCTTGCTCCCCCTGATTCTCGCAAGGACTTTGTCATCTATTGCGATGCTTCACGTCAAGGATTAGGCTGTGTCCTAATGCAAGAGCGCAGAGTGATTGATTATGCCTCCCGTCAAGTGCGTCCTCATGAAGAGAACTACCCAGTTCATGACCTTGAGCTTGCTGCGGTTATCTATGCACTGAAGCTATGGCGACAGTACCTTCTCGGTAATCGTTGCGAGATCTTCACTGATCATCAGAGCATGAAGTATTTGTTTACTCAGCCAGATCTGAACCTCCGTCAGCAGCGATGGATGGAAGCTATTGCTGACTACAACTGCGGTATATCTTATACACGTGGCAAGGCTAATGTAATGGCCGATGCCCTGAGCCGTAAGTCTTATTGCAACAATCACATGGTCTTCAAAGCCCAACCCCGCCTTTATGAAGAGCTATGCAAGCTGAACCTTCAACTAGTTCCACAAGGTTCTCTGAATAACTTTGTCCTGGAACCAACTCTACTGAAAGCAATTAAGTCTGCTCAAGCCAAAGATGCTCACGTGGATTTGATGAAAAAGGATCTTGCCTTAGAGAAATCCAGAGATTTCTCACTTGGTGAAGATGGAACCTTATACTTCAGAGATCGCATTGTCGTACCCCGGTTCGAGCTTATGACAGAGAAGGTGATGAAAGAAGCGCATGATACCCCTCTCTCTATTCATCCGGGAAGTACTAAGATGTATCTAGACATCCGTCAGAAGTACTAGTGGTCTAATATGAAGCAAGACATTGCTCGATATATTGAAGAATGTGACGATTGTCGTCGCGTCAAAGCAGAACATCAGAAACCGGCTGGACTTCTGCAACCTCTCCCTATTCCTGAATGGAAATGGGATAAGATTCAGATGGACTTTGTCACTGGCCTTCCCAAGTCTCAGAAAGGTATTGATGCTATCTTTGTCGTCATCGACCAATTCTCGAAGGTCGCTCACTTTCTGCCAGTCAAGGAGACTATCACTTCTAGTCAATTAGCAAACTTGTGTATCTCCCGAATTGTGTCACTCCATGGCATTTCGAAGGAGATCAGTTCAGACCGCGGCAGTATTTTCACTTCTAAGTTCTGGGATAGTTTCCAAGAGGCAATGGGAACTCATATTACCTGGAGCACTGCTTATCATCCCCAATCCCATGGCCAAGTCGAGCGAGTCAATCAAATTCTTGAAGACATGCTTCGGGCTTGTGTTATTTCTTTCGGCAAGAAGTGGGAAGAATCTCTCCCTTATGCGGAGTTCTCCTATAACAACAGTTATCAAGCCAGCTTAAAGATGGCACCCTTTGAAGTGCTTTATGGACGCAAGTGCCGAACCCCTCTGAATTGGTTAGAAACTGGGGAACGGACGCTCATTGGTCCAGACATTATTCAACAAGCTGAAGAGAAGGTTCGCATTGTCCGGGATAATCTCAAGGCGGCCCAGTCCCGTCAGAAGAGCAACTATGACCGGAAACACTGGGGTTCGGCTTATCAACCGGGTGAACAAGCTTATCTGCGTGTCACTCCTTTGAGAGGCACTCATCGGTTTGGAGTGAAGGGCAAGCTAGCTCCGCGCTACATTGGTCCCTTCCGCATCCTCGCCCGTCGTGGACCGGTGGCTTATCAACTAGAGTTGCCACCTCAGTTCTCTCACGTCCATGACGTCTTCCATGTGTCGCAACTTCGTTGATGCTTCAAGGATCCGGAACGTGAAGTGGATCCGGAATTGATTGAAGTTCAAGATGATCTCACATACAAGGAGCATCCGATCTGCATTCTTGAAGAAGTTGAACGTCGAACATGCCAGAAGGTTACCAAGTTCCTCAAGGTGCAATGGTCAAATCATTCTAAAGATGAAGCCACTTGGGAGCGCGAAGATAACCTACGGGCTGAATACCCCGACCTGTTCCCTTCTACCTCTTAATTCTCGGGACGAGAATTTCTTTTAGAGGAGGAGAGTTGTAACACCCCTGTGTAATGATGCTACAGTAACCCCTGGGGTTAAGCTAATCTTTTTGCTAAACATGTGCCTGATCATTATTGTCTCTTGTTCTTTCAAATTCTAGTTGAATTCAAATTCAAATTCTAGGTGAATTTCAAAATTGCTCAAACATGAAAACTAAAATGTTCATCATGTGGATATTATTCTTCTGGTAATATTGGTGGTGAACCAACTTTTTTCCAATGTGTCTAAATGGCCTAAAATAGCTAAAGTTGAAAGTTAAAAAAAAGGGGAGAGAGAGAGAGAGCAAACTCCTCCTTGGACCGAACCCACCTGGGCCGGCCCACCTAACCCACTCCAGCAGGCCGGCCCACTCCCCTCCATTCCCCCTGGTCGCCTCCTTCCCCGCGCCCTGCTCCTCCGACTGAGCGGGACAGAGCGCGCCCGTCGCCGTCCAACCACCTCGCCGGCCTCGCCGGGAGAGGATAAAGCCCCGACGCCTCGGGCTCCCCTCTCCCCTCCCACTTGCCCTGCCGCCCCCACTTGTGCCGGTCACTATCCCCTCTTCCCACTCGCTCCGTCGCCTCGCCTCCTTCTCAGAGCCACCGCCCAGACGCCTCTACCACTGCATGCCGTCGTCCTCGCGGTCCCCGTCGCCTCCGAGCCGAGCCATCATGTCGTAGAGCTCCGCCCTCGCCTTCTTCATCGACCAGTGGCCTCAGCTGGTGCTGGGAGGCCCTGTCGCTGCCGGATGCCGCCACTCCCTTCGTCTTCAACCTTCGGATCGTCGGCGTTCGTCGCCGATTCCGGCTACCACGTGCCCTCCTCGAGCTTGCTGCCAGTCCCTACGGCTCCACTGTGAGCTCTCCCCCCTCTCCTCGCTCTCCTTGTCCCTCTGCCTAGCCGTAGCTGCTCCACCGCATTGCCGGCCTCCGCCACCCGCCATGGTCGCCGTCCGCGTGCCTGCTACGTCTTGAGCTTGCGTTGGTTTTCCCCGAAGAGGAAGGGATGATGCAGCAGAGTAGCATAAGTATTTCCCTCAGTTTTTGAGAACCAAGGTATCAATCCAGTAGGAGGCCATGCTCAAGTCCCTCGTACCTGCACAAAATGATAGCTACTCGCAACCAACGCGATTAGGGGTTGTCAAGCCCTTCACGGTCACTTACGAGAGTGAGATCTGATAGATAGAATATTTTTGGTATTTTTGATATAAAGATGCAAAGTAAAAAGTAAAGGCAAAGTAAATAGCAAAACAATATTAAAGTGATGGAGATTGATATGATGAGAATAGACCCGGGGGCCATAAGTTTCACTGGTGGCTTCTCTCAAGAGCATAAGTATTCTATGGTGGGTGAACAAATTACTGTTAAGCAATTGACAAAATTGAGCATAATTATGAGAATATCTAGGCATGATCATGTATATAGGCATCACGTCCGTGACAAGTAGACTGAAACGGTTATGCATCTACTACTATTACTCCACTCATCGACCGCTATCCAGCATGCATCTAGAGTATTAAGTTAAAAACAGAGTAATGCCTTAAGCAAGATGACATGATGTAGAGACATAAATTCATGCAATATGAAATAAACCCCATCTTGTTATCCTCGATGGCAACGATGCAATACGTGCCTTGCTGCCCCTTCTGTCACTGGGAAAGGACACTGCAAGATAGAACCCAAAGCTAAACACTTCTCCCATGGCAAGAACTACCAATCTAGTTGGCCAAACCAAACGGATAATTCGAAGAGACTTGCAAAGATAACCAATCATACATAAAAGAATTCAGAGAAGATTCAAATATTATTCATAGATAGACTTGATCATAAACCCACAATTCATCGATCTCAACAAACACACCGCAAAAAGAAGATTACATCGAATAGATCTCCACGAGAGAGGGGGAGAACTTTGTATTGAGATTCAAACAGAGAGAGGAAGCCATCTAGCTACTAACTATGGACCCAAAGGTCTGAGGTAAACTACTCACACTTCATCGGAGAGGCTATGATGATGTAGAAGCCCTCCGTGATGACGGCCCTCTTCCGGCGGAGCTCCGGAATAGGCCCCAAGATGGGATCTCGTGGATACAGAAAGTTGCGGCGGTGGAATTAGGTTTTTGGCTCCTGTTCTGATTGTTTGGGGGTACGTGTGTATATATAGGAGGAAGAAGTACGCCGGAGGAGCAACGAGGGGCCCACGAGGTAGGGGGCGCGCCCCCACCCTCGTGACCACCTCTTTTGTTCCTTGGAGCAGGATCCAAGTCTCCTAGATCACGTTCGGTGAGAAAATCACGTTCCCGAAGATTTTATTCCGTTTGGACTCCGTTTGATATTCTGTTTCTCCAAAACATTGAAATAGGCAAAAAAACAGCAATTCTAGGCTGGGCCTTCGGTTAATAGGTTAGTCCCAAAAATAATATAAAAGTGGAAAATAAAGACCAATATAGTCCAAAACAGTAGATAATATAGCATGGAGCAATCAAAAATTATAGATACGTTGGAGATGTATCAGGCATCCCCAAGCTTAATTACTGCTCGTCCTCGAGTAGGTAAATGATAAAAAGAGAATTTTTGATGTGGAGTGCTACTTGGCATAATTTGAATGCAAATCTTCTTAATTGTGGTATGAATTTTCAGATTAGAAAGATTCAAGACAAAAGTTTATATTGACATAAAAAATAATAATACTTCAAGCATACTAACAAAGCAATTATGTCTTCTCAAAATAACATGGCCAAAGAAAGTTATCCCTACAAAATCATATAGTCTGCCTATGCTCTATATTCACCACACAAAGTATTTAAATCATGCACAACCCCGATGACAAGCCAAGCAATTATTTCATACTCTAACTTTTTCAAAACTTTTTCAATCTTCACGCAATACATGAGCGTGAGCCATGGACATAGCACTATAGGTGGAATAGATGGTGGTTGTGGAGAAGACAAAAAGGAGAAGATAGTCTCACATCAACTAGGCGTATCAACGGGCTATGGAGATGCCCATCAATAGATATCAATGTGAGTGAGTAGGGATTGCCATGCAACGGATGCACTAGAGCTATAAGTATATGAAAGCTCAAAAAGAAACTAAGTGGGTGTGCATCCAACTTGCTTGCTCATGAAGACCTAGGGCAATTTGAGGAAGCCCATCATTGGAATATACAAGCCAAGTTCTATAATGTAAAATTCCCACTAGTATATGAAAGTGATAACATGAGAGACTCTCTACTATGAAGATCATGGTGCTACTTTGAAGCACAAGTGTGGTAAAAGGATAGTAACATTGTCCCTTCTCTCTTTTTCTGTCATTTTTATTTTTTTTATTTGGGCCTTTTCTCTTTTTTATGGCCTTTTTCTTTTTTTCGTCCGAAGTCTCATCCCGACTTCTGGGGGAATCATAGTCTCCATCATTCTTTCCTCACTGGGACAATGCTCTAATAATGATGATCATCACACTTTTATTTTTCTTACAACTCAACAATTACAACTCGATACTTAGAACAAAATATGACGCTATATGAATGCCTCCGGCGGTGTACCGGGATATGCAATGAATCAAGAGTGACAAGTATGAAAATTATGAACGGTGGCTTTGCCACAAATACTATGTCAACTACATGATCATGCTAAGCAATATGACAATGATGGATGTGTCATGATGAACTAGATGATGGAAAGTTGCATGGCAATATATCTCGGAATGGCTATGGAAATGCCATAATAGGTAGGTATGGTGGCTGTTTTGAGGAAGGTATATGGTAGGTGTATGATACCGGCAAAAGGTGCGCGGTATTAGAGAGGTAGCAAGGGTGGAAGGGTGAGAGTGCGTATGATCCATGGACTCAACATTAGTCATAAAGAACTCATATACTTATTGCAAAAATCTAGAAGTTATCAAAGCAAAGTACTACGCGCATGCTCCTAGGGGGATAGATTGGTAGGAAAAGACCATCGCTCGTCCCCGACCGCCACTCATAAGGAAGACAATCAATAAATAAATCATGCTCCGACTTCATCACATAACGGTTCACCATACGTGCATGCTACGGGAATCACAAACTTCAACACAAGTATTCTTTAAATTCACAACTACTCCACTAGCATGACTTTAATATTATCACCTCCATATCTCAAAACAATTATCATGCTTCAATCTTTTCTTAGTATTCAACACACTCAAAAGAAAGTTTCACAAATATTGAATACCAAGCATATTATTATTAAGCAAATTACCATGCTATTAAGAGACTCGCAAAATAATTTAAGTGAAGCATGAGAGATCAATAGTTTCTTTAAAACAAATCCACCACTGTGCTCTAAAATATCTAAGTGAAGCACATAGAGCAAAATTACTTAGCTCGAAAGATATAAGTGAAGCACATAGAGCAAAATTATAACGCTCAAAAGATATAAGTGAAGCACATAGAGTATTCTATCAAATTTTAATTCATGTATGGCTCTCTCAAAAGGTGTGTACAGAAAGGATGATTGTGGCATACTAACAAACAAAGACACAAATAATACAAGACGCTCCAAGCAAAACACATATCATGTTGTTGAATAAAAATATAGCTCCAAGTAAAGTTACCGATGGAAGTGGACGAAAGAGGGGATGCCTTCCGGGGCATCCCCAAGCTTTGACTTTTTGGTGTCCTTGGATTATCTTGAGGGTGCCATGGGAATCCCCAAGCTTAGGCTCTTGCCACTCCTTGTTCCATAATCCATCAAATTCTTACCCAAAACTTAAAAACTTCACAACACAAAACTCAAAATAGAAAACTCGTGAGCTCCGTTAGCGAAAGAAAACAAAAGACCACTTCAAGCTACTGTAACGAACTCATTCTTTATTTATATTGGTGTTAAACCTACTGTATTCCAACTTCTCTATGGATTATAAACTATTTTACTAGCCATAGATTCATCAAAATAAGCAAACAACACACGAAAAATAGAATCTGTCAAAAACAGAACAGTCTGTAGTAATCTGTAGCTAGCGCATGATCTGGAACCCCAAAAATTCTAAACTAAATTGCTGGACGTGAGGAATTTATCTATTAATCATCTGCAAAAATAATTAACTAAATAGCACTCCTAAAAGAAAAATGGCAGCAGTTCTCGTGAGCGCTAAAGTTTCTGTTTTTTACAGCAAGTTCAACAAGACTTTCCCCAAGTCTTCCCAACGGTTCTACTTGGCACAAACACTAATTAAGCACAAAAAACTCAACCAAAACAGAGGCTAGATAATTTATTTATTACTAAACAGGAGCAAAAGGCAAGGAATAAAAATTAAATTGGGTTGCCTCCCAACAAGCGCTATCGTTTAACGCCCCTAGCTAGGCATAACAAGCGAGGATAGATCTAGGTATTGCCATCTTTGGTAGGCAATCCATAAGTGGCTCTCATGATAGTTTCATATGGTAATTTTATTTTCTTTCTTGGAAAGTGTTCCATGCCCTTTTTTAATGGAAATTGAAATCTAATATTCCCTTCCTTCATATCAATAATCGCACCAACTGTTCTAAGGAAAGGTCTACCAAGAATAATAGGGCAAGAAGGATTGCAATCTATATCAAGAACAATGAAATCTACGGGCACATAATTCCTATTTGCAACAATAATAACATCATTAATTCTTCCCATAGGTTTCTTAATAGTGTAATCCGCAAGATGCAAGTTTAGAGAGCAATCATCAAAATTACGAAAATCTAGTAAATCACACAAAGTCTTGGGAGTAGTAGAGACACTAGCACCCAAATCACACAAAGCATAAAACTCATGATCTTTAATTTTAATTTTAATATTTGGTTCCCACTCATCATAGAGTTTTCTAGGGATAGAAACTTTCACCTAAAGTTTTTATTCATAAGATTGCATCAAGGCATCAACAATATGTTCGGTGAAGGCTTTATTTCGACTATAAGCATGTGGAGAATTTAGCACGGATTGCAACAAGGAAATACAATCAATTAAAGAGAAACTCTCATAATTAAATTCCTTGAAATCCAATATAGTGGGTTTAGCAACATCTATATTTTTATTTCTTTCAATCCCACTTTCGTCAATTTCATCATTAAGATCTAAATATCCCGAATTTTAGAACGCCTTCTAGGTAAAGGAAGATCATATTCAGTTTCATCAAGATTCATATTGCAAAATAAAGATTTAATTGGAGACACATCAATAACTTTTAGATCTTCATCTTGATTTTCATAGGAATTGGAAGAACACGCTTTAATAAAGGCATCTTTGGAAGCACGTATCCTAGCGGTTCTTTCTTTACAATCATCAATTGAAATTCTCATGGCTTTTAGAGACTCATTGATATCATGCTTAGGTGGAATAGATATAAGTTTTAAAGCATCAACATCAAGAGCAATTCTATCAACGTTCCTAGCCAAATCATCAATCTTAAGCAATTTTTCTTCAATCATAGCATTAAAATTCTTTTGCGAAGAAATAAATTCTTTAATATTAGATTCAAAATCAGAGGGTATCTTATTATAATTTCCATAAGAGTTATTGTAGGAATTCCCATAATTATTAGAAGGATTACTAGGATATGGCCTAGGATTAAAATTCCCTCTATAAGCATTGTTACCAAAATTATTCCTACCAACAAAATTCACATCCATAGATTCATTGTTATTCTCAATCAAAGTAGACAAAGGCATATCATTAGGATCAGAAGAAACACTCTTAGTAGAAAATAATCATCCATCTTTCCACTCAACACACTAATTTCTTCTATCGCATGCACTTTTTTATTAGATGATCTTTCAGTGTGCCATTGAGAATAATTAACCATAATATTACCTAGGAGTTTAGTAGCATCTCCTAAAGTGATTTCCATAAAAGTGCCTCCCGCGGCCGAATCTAAGAGATTTCTAGAAGCAAAATTCAATCCGGCATAAAAATATTGTATAATCATCCACAAATTCAAACCATGAGTAGGGCAATTACGTATCATTAATTTCATTCTCTCCCAAGCTTGTGCAACATGTTCATGATCAAGTTGTTTAAAGTTCATAATATCGTTTCTAAGAGAGATGATCTTAGCGGGAGGAAAATACTTAGAGATAAAAGCATATTTGCACTTGTTCCATGAATCAATACTATTCTTAGGCAAGGACGAAAACCAAGCTTTAGCATGATCTCTAAGCGAAAAAGGAAATAGCTTCAATTTAACGACATCATTATTGACATCTTTTTTCTTTTGCATATCACATAAATCAACGAAGCTATTCAGATGAGTAGCGGCATCTTCACTGGGAAGGCCGGCGAATTGATCTTTCATAACAAGATTCAACAAAGCAGTATTAATTTCACAAGATTCAGCATCGGTAAGAGGAGCAATCGGAGTGCTAAGGAAATCATTATTATTGGTATTGGTGAAGTCACACAATTTAGTAGTATCTTGAGCCATCGCGACAAACAAGCAAACAAACTAGCACACGAGCAAACAAGAGCAAACAGGCAAAAGAGGCAAATAGAGAGGGGGATAGAGAGAGAGAGAGGGCGAATAAAATGGCAAGGCTGAATTGGGGGGGAGAGGAAAATGAGAGGCAAATGGAAAATAATGTAATGCGAGAGATAGGGATTGTGATGGGTACTTGGTATATTGACTTTTGCGCAGACTCCCCGGCAACGGCGCCAGAAATCCTTCTTGCTACGTCTTGAGCTTGCATTGGTTTTCCCCAAACAGGAAGGGATGATGCAGCAGAGTAGCGTAAGTATTTCCCTCAGTTTTTGAGAACCAAGGTATCAATCCAGTAGGAGGCCACGCTCAAGTCCCTCGTACCTGCACAAAACGATAGCTACTCGCAACCAACGCGATTAGGGGTTGTCAAGCCCTTCATGGTCACTTACGAGAGTGAGATCTGATAGATAGAATATTTTGGTATTTTTGATATAAAGATGCAAAGTAAGAAGTAAAGGCAAAGTAAATAGCAAAACAATATTAAAGTGATGGAGATTGATATGATGAGAATATACCCGGGGGCCATTGGTTTCACTAGTGGCTTCTCTCAAGAGCATAAGTATTCTACGGTGGGTGAACAAATTACTGTTGAGCAATTGACAGAATTGAGCATAATTATGAGAATATCTAGGCATGATCATGTATATAGGCATCACGTCTGTGACAAGTAGACCAAAACGATTCTGCATCTACTACTATTACTCCACTCATCGACCGCTATCCAACATGCATCTAGAGTATTAAGTTAAAAATAGAGTAACGCCTTCAGCAAGATGACATGATGTAGAGAGATAGATTCATGCAATATGAAATAAACCCCATCTTGTTATCCTCGATGGCAACGATGCAATACGTGCCTTGCTGCCCCTTCTGTCACTGGGATAGGACACCGCAAGATCGAACCCAAAGCTAAACACTTCTCCCATGGCAAGAACTACCAATCTAGTTGGCCAAACCAAACGGATAATTCGAAGAGGCTTGCAAAGATAACCAATCATACATAAAAGAATTCAAAGAAGATTCAAATATTATTCATAGATAGACTTGATCATAAACCCACAATTCATCGATCTCAACAAACACACCGGAAAAGGAAGATTACATCGAATAGATCTCCACGAGAGAGGGGGAGAACTTTGTATTGAGATTCAAAAAGAGAGAGGAAGCCATCTAGCTACTAACTATGGACCCGAAGGTCTGAGGTAAACTACTCACACTTCATCGGAGAGGCTATGATGATGTAGAAGCCCTCCGTGATGACAGCCCTCTTCCGGCGGAGCTCCGGAACAGGCCCCAAGATGGGATCTCGTGGATACAGAAAGTTGCGGCGGTGGAATTAGGTTTTTGGCTCCTGTTCTGATCGTTTGGGGGTACGTGTGTATATATAGGAGGAAGAAGTACGCCGGAGGAGCAAAGAGGGGCCCACGAGGCAGGGGGCGTGCCCCCCACCCTCGTGACCGCCTCTTTTGTTCCTTGGAGCAGGGTCCAAGTCTCCTGGATCACGTTCGGTGAGAAAATCACGTTCCCGAAGATTTTATTCCGTTTGGACTCCGTTTGATATTCTGTTTCTTCGAAACACTGAAATAGGCAAAAAGCAGCAATTCTGGGCTGGGCCTTCGGTTAATAGGTTAGTCCCAAAAATAATATAAAAGTGGAAAATAAAGCCCAATATAGTCCAAAACAGTAGATAATATAGCATGGAGCAATCAAAAATTATAGATATGTTGGAGACGTATCAGCGTCGTCCGCGCTCCCGCACCCCCCCCCACGCGCACGCGAGTCACTGGAGCCCTCCAGGGCGCGCACAACACCGAGCCGCAGCCCCAACCGCACACCTAGGCTGCTCCCGCTGCTATTCGAACGGGGCCCGAGCGCCACCCCCACTCCCCATCGCTGCTCTAGCCAGCTCCGGCCTCCCCAGCGTTGCCTTTTACCACCACTTGACGCGGCGTCGACTCGGCGTTCGAAAGAGCCCACCCGCGCCTCCGTTCGTGCCCCCTGTCGCCGACTCCATCCTCGCCCAACTCCGGCGACCGCAAACCTCGACGCCGGCGATGCTCCAGTCGTCCCCGACGTCGGTCGTCGTCACCATCGTGTGCGCGGCGCCGGGCTAAACCCTTATGTCCGAGCCGCGGGTCCGAAGGCCCCCTGTAGCGCGGCTTCAGTCAACTCCGACGGGGCGCCGCCGTTGCCTTGGTCGCCGGAGCCACTCAGGCACCAGCCCGCTGACGTGGCCACTTCGGGGCCACCCGCTGGGTCGCTGACCGGTGGTCCCCGCTGGCCCCGCCTTAACCTGTTGACCAGTCAGCTCTGCTGACTGGACCAGCCCAGCTGCTGACAAATGGGCCCCACCTCCACTAAATAGCTAAAGGATTTTTAAAATAAGTTAATTAGCTTAATTAGACACTGACAGGTGGGCCCAGTAGTTTTACTAACTAAATTTAGATTAGTTTGAACTCTGTTTAACCCACTGTCTATGACAGGTGGGTCCCACATGTCAGGTTTGATCTGGTCAGCCGTCTGTTGACCTGCTGATGTCACTGTGACATCATGCTGACGTCATATATCTTTTTTTGTAAATAAAATAAATCTAGAAAATAGAAAAATCTTTAGAAATTCATAGAAATTAAACCGTAACTCGGATGAAATTGTTTTCTACATGAAAGTTGCTCAGAAAAATACAACGAATCCAAATGCGCGGTCCAATCACCTGTCACATGCCCCTAGCATGCTGAACATGGAACCGTCCCCTCTCTTTCATCTGTCCGGAATCCGCCTAACACCGGGAATTCATCCTCGGATGTTTATCCCCTCCGTCTGCAACGTGTAGTGCTATGTTAGGGCAACCCTAGCTCTGCCCGTCGTCATGTTATGCCTTGTGATGCATTGTTTGCTCTGTATTTACTGTTTCTTCCCCCTCTTCTCTCCGGTAGACCCCGAGACCGATGATGCCACTGTGATCGACTACGTCACCGACGACCCCTCCTTCTTGTCTGAGCAACCAGGCAAGCAAACCCCCTTTGAGCATTCCAATATCGCCCATTTCTTTCCCTTTCATGCTTGCATTAGAACTGCTACTGCTTTCTGTATGATCCTACTCTGATGCATAGCCTGTTGTTGTTACCTGCTTTCATACCTTACCTGCTTATCCTAAACTGCTTAGTATAGGTTGGTTAGTGATCCATCAGTGACCCCCACCTAGTCTCTGTTGTCCCTGCTTCATCATTGAAGACCCGATCAACGGGATCGAAGACCAGGCCCCGACACCGCACATCACTTTCCTCTTAGTTGCTCGACACTACTGGGTTACTATCGAGTGCCGAGGGTGAGACCTCTTCAGCACTTCTGTTGTTAACCTGTAGTGTAGCTATTCGGTCATGGTCATCGAGCGTGATTTCCTCCTTAACCACTTCCGATACGGCTCTGTCGTGCAACCCCTCAAGTGTGAACCTCGAGGGTGGATCCTCTTACGTTCACCTTGATGATTACATCGAGTGGAATTCACCGGGGGTGATTCCTCGGGTTTTCCCCTTGATGTTTGGACACACGGATACTTGGACTTTACCCCTGTTACTTGGAAAGACGGGTCGACCCTGAGGGGTACCCATGCGAGCTTAATTGCGAGTGATGTGGAGACGGGTTGACCTGGAAGGTGCCCGCGAGATACTTACGAGGTGTGGCCGGGCATTCTTAGCCCTTGCCGCAAGTACTCGAGACAGGGCGATGGGGTCACATCGATCGTGAGTCTCTGCTCGTTACCACGCATTCCTAATCCACTACGATTTGGATATTTGATCCGTGGGGCCTCTGGCCTGATAGCACTAACCATCACGTGGGCATAGTATGGGCGTTCTGCGTCATATACATCAGCCGAAGCTTAATAGACGTCAGCGACTGAGCGGCGCGCGCCGGGTTTGACTGCGTAAGCACCTGCCTTGTTGAAGGAGGTAGCTAGGTCTGCTCATCGGCCGCGTACGCAACGTGCATGAGTTCCCGGGGAGATGGCCCATGACCCCTGGGGGCATAGGTTTAGTCCGGCATGTTGGCCTCTCTATTAAGCCTAGGTCGGGTTGCGGCGTATTGTTTGGACGAGGCCGGGCATGACCCAGGAAAGTGTGTCCGGCCGGAGTTAATCGAGCGTGGTGGGTAAGTTGGTGCACCCCTGCAGGGAAGAAAACATCTATCGATATCCTGTCCTATGGTAACGGACACTTGGAGTTGTATCCCGATCGATACAACTAGAACTGGATACTTGAGATGAGACATGGAGATGAGACTTGGATATGAGATGATAATTGGATAGTATGGCTCTGGGATTGCTTTCTCGCAGGGAGTCGAGAAAGGATCTCTAGCCGAGGTTGATAACATTACTGCTACTTTACTTTATGCTACTCTACTCCCTCCTGTTGCTGCAAGATGGTGGTTTCCAAAAGATGCTAGTCTTCGATAGGCTAGGCTTCCCCTTCCCTTCTGGCATTCTGCAGTTTAGTCCACAGATACAACCCATTCCTTTGATACAGATGCATACTTAGTTTAGATCTGATGTAAGTCTTGTTAGTACTTTGGATGAGTACTCACGGTTGCTTTGCTACTTCTTTTTCCCCCATACCCAATTGTTGCGACCAGATGACGGATCCCAGGAGCCAGACGATGCCACTGATGACTACTACTACCCGGGGGATGCCTACTACTACGTGAAGACCGCTGACGACTTGGAGTAGTTAGGAGGCTCCCAGGCAGGAGGCCTTGCCTTTTCGATCGGTGTTGCTTTTGTGCTAGCCTTCTTAAGGCAAACTTGTCTAACTTATGTCTGTACTCAAATATTGTTGCTTCCGCTGACTCTTGTGTATTCGAGCTTATGTATTCGAGCCCTCGAGGCCCCTGGCTTGTAATATAAAGCTTGTATTATTTAATTTGTGTCTAGAGTTGTGTTGTGATATCTTCCCATGAGTCCTTGATCTTGATCATACACATTTGCGTCTATGATTAGTGTACGATTGAATCGAGGGCGTCACATCATGGAGAGAAAAAGAGACGAGCCTTGTGTGGCAATAAAATTTCATGCAAGCGTCGTTCCATGGTGGGTGCAAAGGCAGCCCCCCTCCACACATTTCAGATCGTAATCAAGAGGAAGATAACTGTTCTGAGGGGGATTCAGAAGGAGAAGACCACTCCTATTTACCCCATGAGGTCTTCTCTCTAACTTGGCATGCTAATGTTGGTAATATCATGCATATGGTGCCTTGCATTACTTACTGTATACATTAAAGATGTCATCTGCTTAGTTTAGACATGCTTTGTGTCAATGCCATCTGTTTAGTTTCTTTATCGTATATGTGAATCATGCAATGCCATCTTGTCTAGCCAGGCATCATATATGTGAATTTTGCAATGCCACCCTGGTTAGCCAGTCATCTTATATGTGAATTATATCATGCCATCATTTTTTTAGTACGTGTTAAATTTGTCAACAATTTTAGTACATTCAATTACTCTTCCTGTGCATCAGCCATTCGGCACAGTCATGGAAAAATCTGGAGTGGAAACAAGGTCTTCAGAGCAGACAATGCTATCTGACGAAGCGCATGTCTTGCTGGTTACCGATAGCTCCTCAGAGGAGGATTCAGAGACAGATGACCAGTCATATCCCCCCCCCCCCCCCGAGGTGCATGCCCTAACTTGGCAGGGTTATGTTGCTCATATCGTGCACATGGTATATTGCATTGCTATGTCATTTGCTTAGTTTAGACATGCTTTGTGTGAATGCCACCTGTTTAGTGTCTAATTACCATATATATGTGAATTATGCAATGCCATCTTGTTGCAAGACATTATATATGTGAATTATGCAATGTTATCTTGTTGCAAGGCATTATGTATGTGAATTATGCAATGCCATGCTGTTTAGGCAAGCGCCATATATGTGAATTATATCATGTCATCCTTTTTTTGTATTTCTCATTGCTTTTGTCGACAATGTTTGTATATTCAACTGCTCTTCCTGTGCATCAACCATTTGAATTGGTGATGGAGAAATCTGGAGTGAAAACAAGGTCTTTAGAGCAAACAATGCTACCTGCTGAAGAAGATATCTTGCTGGTTACAGATAGCTCTTCAGAGGAGGATTCAGAGGCAGATGACCAGTCCTATTATCCCCCTGAGGTGTATGCTCAAACTTGGCAGGGTTATATTACTCATATAATGCATATGTTGTATTGCAATGCTTAGTTTTTACATCATATACACAATATTGAATGCCATCTCCTTAGTTGACACATCATATATGCGATTGCCCTCTGCTCACTTCCTTAGTATATAAATCATATATTTGAATTATGTCATGCCATGATGTTTACATAGACAGCATGTATCTGAATTATGGCATGCCAACCCATTTTCTAAAGACATAATATAGTTATATCATCGCATCATGTTTACATAGTCATCATATTTTAAATTATGTCATTCTATCCGTGAATTATATCATGCCATCATGTTTCCATCGACGGCATGTTTGTGATTTATGGCATGCCAACCACTTTAATAGACACATCGTATAGTTATATCATGTCATCCTGATAGTCATCATATTTTGAAGTATGTCATTCTATCCTGTTTAGTTAGCCATCATACATGTGAAATTGTGTCATGCTATCCTGTTTAATTAGCCATCATATATGTGAAATTATGTCCTGCTATTCTGTTTGCTTAGACAACATAAATGTGAATTATTTCATGCCCTGTTTTCTTCCCTACTAACCATTGCACCTGTCTATCTTACAATGTCTGTACATTCAATTACTTTTCTTGTTTATCAGCCATTTCAATTGGAGGGAGTGACGGCAGTATCTGTGGGAGTAAAAACACGGTCTTCAGAAAAGATCGTGCTACCTGTCGATGCAGATAGAACCACGGTTCTACTTGCCCAAGAACCAGCCCCACCACACATAACCCACACTCATGCAGATTGTACCCCTACCCAGTTGGACAGAGAACCAGCTACACCCCTTCTAACCCCAACCCCAGCAGATAGACACCCAGTTCCTGTTGACACAGCACCGTCTCCACCACAGAGCACCCAAACACGAGCAGTTAGTAAGGCAACTGCAGTGCCCAAATCACGAGGACCACCACTCCGAACCCGAAGTCAACGCTTAAAGCAGAAGAAGAATTGTTCTCAGGTCAGGTTCTGTAGCTATGGTTCATACTACTTTGCTCTTGCATCACTGTATTTACTGATACCAACTAATTTCAAATTTGAAGGATGCAAGTGAAACTCCAACTGCGTAATAGGTATGTTTTAAACCTGTTTCTTCAACGTGTTTGGTTGTTTGCTGTTGTAACTTGCTCTATGTTGATTTCAGTTTCAATTGAATAAACAATTATGTTCTCATGCCAGCACATTACAAGTGTTGTTATTGCTGTGTAGTTTCCCACACTTATATTCTGTCTATGCTGCTTTGTCTTAAATAGATATGATTCGAACTGTATCTATCTTGATTTGGCAACATAAACTAGAATGATATAGACCATACAGTGACCATACTACATAGATATATGTTTCTTTCATGTTGTTATCCTGTCCACCTTACTACTGAACTGGTTTACCAAAATGAGTTTCATATACTGCATTGTAAACCTGAGATGTGTTTGTTTGTTTCTCTTTTAGAACGCGGATAAAATATTGGAGAAGAGTACCCTGTTATGCAATGGTAAAGGAACTAATGCAGATAAGGTTCAAGATAGTGAGACATCCCTGTTGGTCTCCAAGAAAGCTAATAAAAACTATATTGAAGACACTGAGACAACCCCAAAGTCATGTCTTGATGTAGTGTTCGAGTTACTGGCTACCACTGCTGGCACCAGCTCTTCGAACTCGTTGCCTAAATCAGTTCGGCTTCTTGATTCTCAACTTCAAGTTGAAAGACATCGATCAGATGTTATGCGACAGGAAGCCGAAGGACTGAGCAAGTCCCTGCAGAATTCAGATGCATACTTTCTGGTGCAACAGCCAGCGCTGGAGGACTTAAGCGCCAAACAAGAGAAAGTTAATAAGTTTGCTAAGCATCTTACCAGCATTATGGGTACCCAGGATATTGTTTCTTGAGCTCTTCTGAAGTGGTTTAAGTTCTATACTTGTTTTCTTGCGGCGTTTATATGCTGTTGTGTTCCCTATATTTGCACTGGTGGCGAACTTTGATGCCCAGTGGATGTAATATGTGTAATAGCCGTGATAGCCTAGTGTAAGTTGCTTGCTTATTTATTTCCTTGTTGTCTTGTTTATTTGTTTGCTTGTAGTCAGTGCAGTTCTTTTTCTGCGGTTTGCTAGTGGCTGCAATAACCTATTTTTTAAAACTAGGCCACAATAACCATGGGCTAATATTTACTGTAGTGACACTGGGCCTCCTACGGGCCGTAGAAACAGTGAGCCTTCTACGGGTCGCATAAATAGTGGGCCTTCTATGGGCCGTAGAAACAGTGGGCCTTCTACGGGCCGTAGAAACAATGGGCCTTCTACGGGTCGTAGAAACAATGGGCCTTATATGGGCCGTATCACCAATGGGCCTTATACGGGCCGTATGATTGATTGGCCAAACATGGGCCAAACAGACCGCATTCTGTCCGTAAACAGGCTAGAGTTGGAATCGTCCATTCATGGGCCGACCATAATGGGCCATCGTTAATAGGCCGTATTTGATGACGCTATGAAAACGGCCCAACGTATTAACGGACCACAAACGGGCCGACTGTAACCACGAGCTGAATTTGGCCCACAAGCAGAAAATGACAGTAACGGGCCGTAAGTAAACGAATGCTGGAAAATAGCCTAAGAATAAATGGGCTCTAAGAAGGCCGAAACATAACATGGGCTGGAAACGGCCCAACGGAATAACAGGCCGTTAATGGGTATAAAGTGATACACTGTTCTTTATGGGCCAGTTCCACCACGGGCTGTTAATGGGTGTAAAGTGATACACTGTTCATTACGGGCTAGTTTCACCACGGGCTGTTAATAGGCCAAGAGTTACATAGGGCCTCATATGGGCCGAAAGACGTCATGGGCCATACATGGGCCAGAAGTGAAAACGGGCTGGAATCATATTGGATGGCCCAGATGACGCTACTAGGCCTAATTCGAATAGGGCGTAACGGGCCTTGGGTTAGCGGGTTGTAAATGGGCTATATGCGAATAGGCCGTTAACAGGCTTTCCATGGGCCAGCCCGCCACCTTTTGACCAAGTCAAACGGGCCAGCCTTTTCACAGGAATGGGCCTCTGTTGGGCCGTGCCACGTGTCGACGTATCATAGGCGCCTTCTGTCCAATGAGTGGATGACATCTGTCCCAGCGATGAGCCGACACGTGTTTCCTCCAGCCAATGATGATTTTACACATGGAAAATCCCCATTGGTCGGGGCTGTTAACGGGTTATCGGATCCAAAACCCGACCTGATAGCTTAACGGCGTTCTGTTACGGTGGATGCCACGTGTCGGTCACCCTTGACGAAAGCACTTCTGTGACACGCGATTTATTGTCATGGAAGTGGACACTTCCGTGATGATAATTTTGGTAATGTCATGGAACACTTCTACGACAGCACAGGTATGACTATCTTGATTCTGTCATCAAATAGTCATGGATGTACATGCATGACAAAAAACGCGACCTACTATGACAAACACGTATCATCACGAAAGTGTATTTTTTTGTAGTGCATCTAGCTCTGCACTTGATTCACCTTCTGTTTTGAGTAAGCTTGTGACACCTAAAACTGCTTCTGCTATTCCTTCTGATATGTCGCATGTTATTGATGATGCTACTTCTACTATACATGATACTTATGATGAAACTACTTCTATCCTTGATACTACCGTGCCACTTGGTGAATTTCTTGATGAACAACTTGCTAGGGCTAGAGAGATTGAAAATATTGAATCTGATAATACTTATGAAAGTGATGATGAAGAATCACTTGTTATTCCTCAGGGTTATGTTTTTGATCAAGAAGCCTCTTTAGCTATTTTAGCTTGCAAATATAGATACGAACTTAAGAGGTTATTAGCTAAATGGAATAAGCAATCTCTAAATGCTAGAATGAAACCTGGCCCTGCTTTTGCTACTTCACATATTTGTGTTACCAATAAGGATTATGAATTCTCTGTTGATCCTGATATAATTACTTTGGTTGAATCTGATCCTTTTCATGGCTATGAATCTAAAATTGTTGTGGCACATCTTACTAAATTAAATGATATAGCCACCCTGTTCACTACTGATGAGAGAACTCGTTACTTTTATATCCTTAAAATATTCCGTTCTCATTAAAGGGTGATGCTAAGATATGATTTAATTCTCTTGATCCTGGTTGTGTGCGTAGTCCCCAGGATATGATTTATTACTTCTCTGCTAAATATTTCCCTGCTCATAAGAAACAAGCTGCTTTAAGGGATATATATAATTTTGTGCAAATTAAAGAAGAGAGTCTCCCACAAGCTTGGGGGAGGCTTCTCCAATTACTTAATGCTTTGCCTGATCATCCTCTTAAGAAAAATGAAATACTTGATATCTTTTATAATGGAGTAACTGATGCTTCCAGAGATTACCTGGATAGTTGTGTTGGTTCTGTTTTCAGGGAAAGAACACCGGATCAAGCTGAAATTCTATTGAATAATATGTTGAAAAATGAAAACAATTGGACACCTCCGGAGCCCATTCCTGAGCCTATTCCTAAACCAACTCCGAAGAAGAGGGGTATTCTATTTCTCAGTCCTGAAGATATGCAAGAGGAAAAGAAATCTATGAAAGAAAAAGGTATTAAAGCTAAAGATGTTAAGAATTTACCTCCTATTGAAGAAATACATGGTCTTAATTTACCGCCTGTTGAAGAAACATATGATACTGATCCATCACCTATTGAAGAAACTCATGGTCTTGATAACCCAACACAGGTAGTAAAGGTAAATTCTCTCTATAGATATGATAAAGCTGAAATCCCATTTACTAAATTTGCTAGCCCATGCTTAGATGAGTTTGATAAATTTATGGCTAAGCAAGAAGACTTTAATGCTTATTTTGGTAGACAATTGAAATTCAATTCAAATATGCTTGAACATTTGGGTGATTATATGGCCAATGTCAAAGGTGAACTTAAACTTATTAGCAAACATGGTTCTATGGTTACCACTCAAGTAGAACAAGTACTTAAAGCTCAAAATGATTAGCTCAATGAATTGAATAGTAAGGATAATGATAATGTTGTTAGATTTATGACTAGAGGTGGTAAAATGACTCAGGAACCTTTGTATCCTGAAGGCCATCCTAAGAGAATTGAGCAAGATTATCAGAGAAATAATATAGATGCACCTAGTCCTTCTAAAAGGAAGAAAATGAAAAATGATAGGACTTTGCATGCTTCTAGTGAACCTGTTATTGAACCACTTGATAATCCAAATGATATTTCTATTTCTGATGCTGAAACTCAATCTGGTAATGAACATGAAACTAGTGTTAATGATAATGTTCATGATGATGCTCAACATAGTAATGATAACGATGTAGAAATTGAACCTGTTGTTGATCTTGATAACCCACAATCAAAGAATCAACGTTATGATAAGTAAGACTTTGTTGCTAGGAAACATGGTAAAGAAAGAGAGCCTTGGGTTCAGAAACCCATGCCTTTTCCTCCCAAACCATCCAAGAAAAAGGATGGTGAGGATTTTGAGCGCTTTGCTGAAATGATTAGACCTATCTTTTTGCGTATGCGATTAACTGATATGCTTAAAATAAATCCTTATGCTAAGTACATGAAAGAAATTGTTACAAATAAAAGAAAGATACCGGAAGCTGAAATTTCCACCATGCTTGCTAATTATACTTTTAAGGGTGGAATACCAAAGAAACTAGGAGATCCCGGTGTACCAACTATACCATGCTCCATTAAAAGAAACTATGTTAAAACTGCTTTATGTGATCTTGGAGCCGGTGTTAGTGTTATGCCTCTCTCTTTATATCGTAGACTTGATTTGAATAAGTTGACACCTACTGAAATATCTTTGCAAATGGCTGATAAATCAACTGCTATACATGTCGGTATTTGTGAGGATGTGTCTGTTGTAGTTGCAAACGTTACTATTTTAACGACTTTGTTATTCTTGATATTATCGAGGACGATAGTATGTCTATTATTCTTGGAAGACCCTTTTTGAATACTGCAGGGGCTGTCATTGATTTAACTAAAGGCAATGTCACTTTTCATGTTAATGGTAATGAGCATACAGTACACTTTCCAAGGAAACAACCTCAAGTTCATAGTATCAACTCTATTGGAAAAATTATGTCGATTATATTTGGAGGTTTTGAATTTCCTCTTCCTACTATCAATAAGAAATATGATATTCTTATTATTGGGGATGTGCATATCCCCGTTGAGGTAACATAGTGTTATTCGAAATTTCTCCAGTTCCATGTTATTAGGAATGAGTTCTTTAACAAGACTTGATCAACCTTGTTAGTGGATTCCTTTTGATGAGCATGAGATGGATGAAACTAGAAAGCACAACCTTCTGTACCCCACTTTTACTCTCTGTTATTTATATTAAATAAAATAAAAATAAATATTTTTCCGTCTGTTATCTGATTATCCGTGCAATATAAAAATACCCCCAAAATAAAAGTTATCCAAATGACCTGAAATTTAAATATGATTTTTTCTAGAATATTTGAGAATATTTGGCACTGAGAACACAGCAGGGGGGTCAACCACCTGCCCACGAGGGTGGAGGGCGCGCCCTATCCCCCTGGGCGCGCCCCTTGCCTCATGGGCCCACGGTGGCCCTCCTCCACTTATTCTTTCACCCACACACTCCTTCTTCCTCCCCCAAACACGAATATCCAGCTCAAACCCCAGTCCAAGCTCATTTTGCTGCCATTTTTGATCTCCTTGCTCAAAGCACCTCTCACAAAACTGCTTGGGGAGATTGTTCTTTGGTATGTGACTCCTCCATTGGTCCAATTAGTTTTTGTTCTAGTGCTTTCTTCATTGCAAATTTTTGCTGCTTAGGTGACCCTGTTCTTGAGCTTGCATGTCAAATTTATATGGTCAAAAGTGGTTTTGATGCATGATATAGGCCCTAGGCACTTGTAGGAGTAGTTGCTATCAATATTATTGAGTTTGGTTCACTTTTATTTTGAAGTTACTAAAAAAATCGGAATTTTTCAGAGGAAGAAAAATGCTTAGGAAAATGTTCCAAGGTGGTTCCTCAAGGAAGCAAGGACCCAGGCTTGCAATGCGTGATGCTGATGAAGAGCCACCAAGAGACGCTCCAGTGCGTCCTTGTGAGTGGCCTTCTGAAAATTTTATGGATCGAGCAGGAACTAAGGAAGAATTCAACGCACATTTGCGTAATGCCGATCTTGTGAGCTTCGAGAAAGAGAAGTGCAGCCAGTATCACAATCTCACTAGTACCTTTGTGAGGAGGTTTGAATTTTCATCTTCACGTAATTCTCCAACTGTCTTGTTTGATCTCTATGAAAATTCTTATACTATGGACTTAGAAGATTTTACCACTGCTTGCAAACTTCCACAATGGGGTAGTATAAGGGATCCTCGCAAACCTGAATTTAGAGATTTTCTTGCTAGCATAACTGTGGGAGAATCTAGAGATATAACGCAAGCCACCATAGGGAGCATTCATTTTCCTGCTATACATTATTTTGCTCTCTTCATAGGTAGATGCATTAATGGTAAAGATGAGGCATGTCACATGTGTGTCCCTGACCTCAGTATGCTTAGGAGTGCTGTGTTAGGAGATAAATCTTATAATTTGGGAGCCATTGTTGCACGTAGGTTGCATCTTAATAGATTTAATGGAGATTTCTTTGGAGGAATTTATGCAACCCGCATAGCTAATTTTCTTGGTATAGCCATATGCGAAGATGATATTGAATTACCTCCTGCTTACCTCGACTTTAATGCTATGCTTCACCACCAGTTTGTCGAGAGGAATGAATCACCTCTCCAGTACCGACTAATCTTTGACAGACGCCGTGCTGTCCATATTACTCTCCCTGCTCCTGCCTTCTTCAATCATCAGGAAAAAGGAAGATATACTATTACCAGAGAGGAGGCAGATGAGTACGAGAGGAGAGCGGAGGCCGCTCGTCGCCACGCCGCAGCTCAGCAGGCGATAGCCGCTGCATCACAGTACGACCCCAACTATTATTATGGATATCCGCCAGGCCAGCCATAGCCATAGACCAACTTAGGCCAAAAGCCTAAGCTTGGGGGAGTACGTATTTCCCACTGACATTACATTTATGTTCACACACTCATTGCTAGATGTCGGTGCTCATACTTTCTCATTGTATCATCCATGCTAGTTTATTTCCTTTTTATGCTTTCTTCTTGTGTGTAAAATAGACCTTAAGAAAAACCAAAAAAATTAGTTGTAACTTTTAATTAGTTTACTTTCCTTGCTTGTAGTAGTAATTAAAAAGAAAACCCAAAAAGATTTCATGTTCTTCTGTTTACTTGTTGGGAGCTTTCCCGTGTAAATAGTTTTATTTCTTTTCTTTTCTTTGGGGGTCGATAGGAGAAGACCATGATTAATTTGTTGAAGTGGCTCTTATATACATTATTGTTGATCTAACAAAAGAGCCCATATTGCCTTGTCTTCTCCTGTTTATTGAATGCTTGCAGATTCCAACTTAGTCCAATGCACGCGCACTATTATTATTACTCACATCGTTCGGTCGTGCAAGTGAAAGGCAATTATGATGATATATGATGGACTGATTGAGATGAGAAAAGCTGGTATGAACTCGACCTCTTTTGTTTTTGTAAATATGATTAGTTCATCGTTCCTGATTCGGCCTATTATGAATAAACATGTTTGCAATGACAACTAGAGATCATAGTTTCTTGTGCCATGCTTGATTATCTATGAGTTATAATGGTTTACCTTGCGTGCCAACATGCTATTTAAATGGTTGTGATGTGGTATGATAGGGTGGTATCCTCCTCTGAATGATTTAAGTGACTTGACTTGGATCATGTTCACGCATGTAGTTGAAACAAAATCAACATAGCCTTCACGATATTTATGTTCATGGTGGATTATATCCTACTCATGCTTGCATTCGGTGTTGATTAATTTTAATGCATGTTCATGACTGTTGTCTCTCTCTAGCTGGTCGCTTCTCAGTATTTTGCTAGCCTTCACCTGTACTAAGCGGGAATACTGCTTGTGCATCCAATCCCTTAAACCCCAAAGTTATTCCACATGAGTCCACTATACCTACCTATATACGGTATCTACCTGCCGTTCCAAGTAAATTTGTATGTGCCAAACTCTAAACCTTCAAATAAATATCATGTTTTGTATGCTCGAATAGCTCATGTATCAACTAGGGCTGTCTGTATCTTCCATGTTAGGCGGGTTATTCTCAAGAGGAGTGGACTCCGCTCCTCACTCACGAGATAAATGGTTGGTCACCGGGATGCCCAGTCCCATGCTTTATGCAAACTAAATCAAAATAATTGCAAACAAAACTCCCCCTGGGACTCTTGTTAGTTGGAGGCACTCGTTGTTTCGAGCAAGCCATGGATTGATGCTTGTTGGTGGAAGGGGGAGTATAAACTTTACCATTCTGTTTGGGAACCGCCTATAATGTGTGTAGCATGGAAGATATCACCATCTCTTGGTTGTTATGCTGACAATGAAAGTATACCGCTCAAAATATTATTCACCTCTATTTCAAAACCGAGCTCTGGCACCTCTACAAATCCCTGCTTCCCTCTGCGAAGGGCCTATCTATTTACTTTTATGCTGAGTCATCATCCTCTTATTAAAAAGCACCAATTGGAGAGCACCACTGTCATTTGCATTCATTACTGTTAGTTTACATTGAGTATGACTTGACTGGATCTCTTTTACCATGAATTACAATGTCTAGTCAGTCCTTGGTCTTTAAAGGTGGTGTGTATTTATGTTTTGCGGTCTTAGAAAGTGCTAGCGAGATACCACCTTGTTATATCACATTATGATTGTTTTGAGAAAGTGTTGTCATCCGAGGTTTATTATTATTGCTCGCTAGCTGATTATGCCATTGATATGAGTAAACTTGAGACCTAAGCGTTATTGCAAATGTGGTTAGTTATAATCTTTGCTGAAAACTTGAATGCTGGCTTTACATATTTACAACAACAAGAGCAAACAGAGTTTGTAAAAGTTTTTCTTTATCACTTTCAGTTTGTCAACTGAATTTCTTGAGGACAAGCAAAGGTTTAAGCTTGGGGGAGTTGATACGTCTCCGTCGTATCTACTTTTCCAAACACTTTTGCCCTTGTTTTGGACTCTAACTTGCATGATTTGAATGGAACTAACCCAGCCTAACGCTGTTTTTAGCAGAATTACCATGGTGTTATTTATGTGCAGAAACAAACATTCTCGGAATGACCTGAAACTTCACGGAGCAACTTTTTGGAAAATATAAAAAATACCTGCAAAAGATGAAGGCCAGGGGGCCCACAACCTGTCCACGAGGGTGGGGGGCGCGCCTGCCCCCCTAGGGCACGCCTCCCTACCTCGTGGGCCCCCTGGTGCCTCTCCGACTCCAACTCCAACTCTATATATTGTGTTTCGGGGAGAGAAAAATTAGAGAGAAGAATTCATCATGTTTTACGATACGGAGCCGCTGCCAAGCCCTAAAACCTCTCGGGAGGGTTGATCTGGAGTCCATTGGGGGCTCCGTAGAGGGGAATCCGTCACCATCGTCATCATCAACCATCCTCCATCACCAATTTCATGATGCTCACCGCCGTGCGTGAGTAATTCCATCGTAGGCTTGCTGGACGGTGATGAGTTGGATGGGATCTATCATGCAATCAAGTTAGTTTTGTTAGGGTTTGATCCCTAGTATCCACTATGTTCTGAGATTGATGTTGCTATGACTTTGCTATGCTTAATGCTTGTCACTAGGGCCCGAGTGCCATGATTTCAGATCTGAACCTATTATGTTTTCATCAATATATGAGTGTTCTTGATCCTATCTTGCAAGTCTATAGTCACCTATTATGTGTTATGATCCGTTAACCCCGAAGTGACAATAATCGGGATACTTACCGGTGATGGCCGTAGTTTGAGGAGTTCATGTATTCACTATGTGTTAATGCTTTGTTCCGGTACTCTATTAAAAGGAGGCCTTAATATCCCTTAGTTTCCGTAAGGACCCCGCCGCCACGGGAGGGTAGGACAAAAGATTGCATGCAAGTTCTTTTCCATAAGCACGTATGACTATGTTCGGAATACATGCCTGCATTATATCAATGAACTTGAGCTAGTTCTGTGTCACTCTAGGTTATGACTGTTACATGATGAACCGCATCCGGCATAATTCTCCATCACCGATCCATTGCCTACGAGCTTTCCATATATTGTTCTTCACTTATTTACTTTCCCGTTGTTATTGCTATCATCACTACAAAAATACCAAAAACATTACTTTTACTACTATTACCTTTTGCTACCGTTACCACTACTATCATATTACTTTGCTACTAAATACTTTGCTGTAGATACTAAGTTTCCAGGTGTGGTTGAATTGACAACTCAGTTGCTAATACTTGAGAGTATTCTTTGGCTCCCCTTGTGTCGAATCAATAAATTTGGGTTGAATACTTTACACTCAAAAACTGTTGTGATCCCCTATACTTGTGGGTTATCACTCCCCCAAGCTTAAACCCTTGCTTGTCCTCAAGCAATTCAGTTGGTAAACTGAAAGTGATAAAAGAAAAACTTTTACAAACTATGTTTGCTCTTGTTGTTATAAATATGTAAAGCCAGCATTCAAGTTTTCAGCAAAGATTATGACTAACCACATTCACAATAACGCTTAGGTCTCAAGTTTACTCATATCAATGGCATAATCAACTAGCGAGCAATAATAATAAATCTCGGATGACAACACTTTCTCAAAACAATCATAATATGATATAACAAGATGGTATCTCGCTAGCCCTTTCTGAGACCGCAAAACATAAATGCAGAGCACCTTTAAAGATCAAGGACTGACTAGTCATTGTAATTCATGGTAAAAGAGATCCAGTCAAGTCATACTCAATGTAAACTAACAGTAATGAATGCAAATGACAGCGGTGCTCTCCAACTGGTGCTTTTTAATAAGAGGATGATGACTCAGCATGAAAGTAAATAGATAGGCCCTTCACAGAGGGAAGCAGGGATTTGTAGAGGTGCCAGATCTCGGTTTTGAAATAGAGGTGAATAATATTTTGAGCGGTATACTTTCATTGTCAACATAACAACCAAGAGATGGCAATATCTTCCATGCTACACACATTATAGGCGGTTCCCAAATAGAATGGTAAAGTTTATACTCCCCCTTCCACCAACAAGCATCAATTCATGGCTTGCTCGAAATGAGTGCCTCCAACTAACAAGAGTCCCAGGGGGAGTTTTGTTTGCAATTATTTTGATTTAGTTTGCATAAAGCATGGGGCTGGGCATCCTGGTGACCAGCCACTTTCTCGTGAGTGAGGAGCAAAGTCCACTCCTCTTGAGAATAACCCGCCTAACATGGAAGATACGGACAGCCCTAGTTGATACATGAGCTATTCGAGCATACAAAACATGATATTTATTTGAAGGTTTAGAGTTTGGCACATACAAATTTACTTGGAACGGCAGGTAAATACCGTATATAGGTAGGTATGGTGGACTCATATGGAATAACTTTGGGGTTTATGGAGTTGGATGCACAAGCAGTATTCCCGCTTAGTACAGGTGAAGGCTAGCAAAAGACTGTGAAGCGACCAGCTAGAGAGCGACAACAGTCATGAACATGCATTAAAATTAATCAACACCGAATGCAAGCATGAGTAGGATATAATCCACCATGAACATAAATATCGTGAAGGCTATGTTGATTTTGTTTCAACTACATGCGTGAACCTGCACCAAGTCAAGTCACTTAAATCATTCAAAGGAGGATACCACCCTATCATACCACATCACAACCATTTTAATAGCATGTTGGCACGCAAAGTTAAACCATTATAAGCTCCTAGCTAATCAAGCATGGCACAAGAACTATGATCTCTAGTTGTCATTGCAAACATGTTTATTCATAATAGGCTGAATCGGGAATGATGAACTAATCATATTTACAAAAACAAGAGAGTTCGAGTTCATACCAGCTTTTCTCATCTCTTTAAGTTCATCATATAATCATCATTATTGCCTTTCACTTGCATGACCGAACGATGTGGATAATAATAATAGTGCATGTGCATTGGACTAAGCTGGAATCTGCAAGCATTCAATAAACAGGAGAAGACAAGGCAATATGGGATCTTTTGTCAGATCAACAATAATGCATATAAGAGCCACTTCAACAAATTAATTATGGTCTTCTCCTATCGACCCCCAAAGAAAAGAAATAAAACTATTTACACGGGAAAGCTCCCAACAAGCAAAAGAAGAACAGGAAATATTTTTGGGTTTTCTTTTTAATTACTACTACAAGCATGGAAAGTAAACTAATTAAAGGCTACAACTAATTTTTTGTTTTTCTTAAGGTTTATTAAACACACAAGAAGAAAGCATAAAAAGGAAATAAACTAGCATGGATGATACAATGAAAAAGTATGAGCACCGACATCTAGCAATGAGTGTGTGAACATAAATGTAATGTTGGTGAGAAATATGTACTCCCCCAAGCTTAGGCTTTTGGGTCTAAGTTGGTCTATGGCCACGGCTGGCCTGGCGGATATCCATAATAATAGTTGGGGTCGTACTGCGAAGAAGAAGAAGACTCCGATTGCCACTGGTTGGCAATCATCTCTGGATCCCACTGGTAATTAGACTGTCGTGGAGGATCAACTTGTGTTTCCGGCTCTGGCTCTGTGGCTGATGTAGGCTTCCGATAGGCGTGAATAGCCTCTAACGGAACAAGGTACTGGCCTGCAGATAAATCAAATAAGGAAGGAGTAGGCAGGGTAATAGTCTCAGGATGATGTTTATCAAAGAACAATTTGTATTTGAGCTCTCCTTCCCTATTCTTAACAATAAAATCATGTGCTACCATACTCTTATAATCTAAATAAACACGAGGCAGCACTTTTTCTTCCTTCTCATAATGCCTAATAGCTATATTAAAATGTGCAGCTAGGCGTGAAGCATAGATGCCTCCAAAGATGGGGCCCTTTGTACGGTTCAGACTTAACCGTTTAGCAATAATGTCGCCCATACTAACAGAGTTATCACTGAATAAACCGTGAAGCAAAATTATTTATATCAGGAACACTAAGGTTTCCACAGTTTCTGCGACCAATTAAGCAACGACTAGCAAATAATGCAAAATAGCGTAAAACAGGAAAATGTATGCTAGTGATTCGTGCATCGGAAACCTTCCTCGTTTCCCCTACAGTGATGATATCAATAAACCCATCCACATCGCTGCGATGTGGTTCCTCTGCCGTGCCCTCGAAAGGGACCAAACAAACCCGACAAAAATCAAAAGTGACATCTCCTTATGCTCATCATATAAATAAAACTCCACCGTAGGTGGTGAGCTCCTAGAATGGAAATGAAAGTTTTGCACAAAGATATTTGTGAGTAAGAGATACTGATCGCGTTGGTCGTGGAGGAAAGCGGTGAGGCCTGCATTCTTAGCCAATTCATAAAATCTTCATAAATCCCGGCTGCTCTCAAGAAATCATCGGAAGGCCATTCACACGACCGAACCTCCGCGGTGTGAGGCAGATTATACTTGGGCTTCTGTGCCTTTTCCTTCGAGCTTCAGCTCGATGAGCCCCTCAAAAATCTCTTCATTATTTTCTGAAAAATTCTGAAATTTTTAGTAACTTCAAAATAAAAGTAAAGCAAACTCAATAATATTGATAGCAACTACTCCTACAAGTGCCTAGAGCCTATGTCATGCATCAAAACTACTTTTGACTATATAAATTTGACGCAAGCTCAAGAACATGGTCACCTAGGCAGCATAAATTTGCAATAAATAAAGCAATAGAACAAAAACTAATTGGACCAATGGAGGAGTCACATACCAAGGAACAATCTCCCCAAGCAGTTTTGTGAGAGGTGCTTTGAGGAAGGAGATCGAAAATGGCAGCAAAACGAGCTTGGACTCGGGTATGAACTGGATATTCGTGTTTGGGGGAGGAAGATGAAGTGTGTGGGTGCAGGAATAAGTGGAGGAGGGCCACCGTGGGCCCATGAGGCAGGGGCGCGCCCCTGACCCTCGTGGCCAGGTGGCAGCTCCTCCTGTTGTGTTCTCAGTGCCAAATATTCTCAAATATTCCAAAAAAATCATATTTAAATTTCAGGGCATTTGGAGAACTTTTATTTTTGGAGTATTTTTATATTGCACGGATAATCAGATAACAGATAGAAAAGTACTTATTTTTATTTTATTTAATATGAATAACAGAAAGTAAAAGGAGGGTACAGAGAATTGTGCCTTCTAGTTTCTTCCATCTCATGATCATCAAAAAGAATCCACTAACAAGGTTGATCAAGTCTTGTTAACGAACTCATTCCTAATAACATGGAACCGGAGAAATTTCGAATAACACTATGTTGCCTCAACGGGGATATGCACATCCCCAATAATAAGAATATTATATTTCTTCTTGACAGTAGGAAGAGGAAATTCAAAACCTCCAAATATAATCGATGGGATTTTTCCAATAGAGTTGATACTATGAACTTGAGGTTGTTTCCTCGGAAAGTGTACCGTATGCTCATTATCATTAACATGAAAAGTGACATTGCCTTTAGTGCAATCAATAACAGCCCCTGCAGTATTCAAAAAGGATCTTCCAAGAATAATAGACATACTATCGTCCTCGGGAATATCAAGAATAACAAAGTCCGTTAAAATAGTAACGTTTGCAACTACAACAGGCGCATCCTCACAAATACCGACAGGTGTAGCAGTTGATTTATCAGCCATTTGCAAAGATATTTCAGTAGGTGTCAACTTATTCAAATCAAGTCTACGATATAAAGAGAGAGGCATAACACTAACACCGGCTCCAAGATCACATAAAGCAGTTTTAACATAGTTTCTTTTAATGGAGCATGGTATAGTGGATACTCATGGATCTCCAAGTTTCTTTGGTATTCCACCTTTAAAAGTATAATTAGCAAGCATGGTGGAAATTTCAGCTTCCGGTATCTTTCTCTTATTTGTAACAATATCTTTCATATAGTTAGCATAAGGATTCATTTTAAGCATATCAGTTAAACGCATACGCAAAAAGATAGGTCTAATCATTTCAGCAAAGCGCTCAAAATCCTCATCATCCTTTTTCTTGGATGGTTTGGGAGGAAAAGGCATGGGTTTCTGAACCCATGGTTCTCTTTCTTTACCGTGTTTCCTAGCAACAAAGCCTTTCTTATCATAACGTTGATTCTTTGATTGTGGGTTATCAAGATCAACAGCAGGTTCAATTTCTATATCATTATCATTACTAGGTTGAGCATCATCATGAACATTATCACTAGATTCAGGTTTATTACCAGATTGTGTTTCAGCATCATAAATAGAAATATCATTTGGATTCTAAGGTGTTTCAATAACAGGTTCACTAGAAGCATGCAAAGTCCTATCATTTTTCCTTTTCTTCCTTTTAGAAGGACTAGGTGCATCCACATTATTTCTCTGAGAATCTTGCTCAATTCTCTTAGGGTGGCCTTCAGGATACAAAGGTTCCTGAGTCATTCTACCACCTCTAGTCATAACTCTAACAGCATTATCATTATCCTTACTATTCAATTCATTGAGCAAATCATTTTGAGCTTTAAGTACTTGTTCTACTTGAATGGTAACCATAGAAGCATGTTTACTAATAAGTTTAAGTTCACCTTTGACATTAGCCATATAATCACCCAAGTGTTCAAGCATATTTGAATTGTATTTCAATTCTCTACCAAAATAAGCATTAAAATCTTCTTGCTTAGCCATAAATTTATCAAACTCATCTAAACATGGGCTAGCAAACTTAGTAAATGGGATTTCAGCTTTATCATATCTATAGAGAGAATTTACCTTTACTACCTGTGTCGGGTTATCAAGACCATGAGTTTCGTCAATAGGTAAAGGATTAAGATCATATGTTTCTTCAACAGGCGGTAAATTAAGACCATGTATTTCTTCAATAGGAGGTAAATTCTTAACATCTTCAGCTTTAATACCTTTTTCTTTCATAGATTTCTTTGCCTCTTGCATATCTGCAAGACTGAGAAATAGAATACCCCTCTTCTTCGGAGTTGGTTTAGGAATAGGCTCAGGAATTGGCTCCGGAGCTGGCTCAGGAAGTGTCCAATTATTTTAATTTGTCAACATATTATTCAATAGAATTTCAGCTTCATCCGGTGTTCTTTCCCTAAAAACAGAACCAGCACAACTATCCAGGTAATCTCTGAAAGCATCGGTTAGTCCATTATAAAAGATATCAAGTATTTCATTTTTCTTAAGAGGATGATCAGGCAAAGCATTAAGTAACTTGAGGAGCCTCCCCCAAGCTTGTGGGAGACTCTCTTCTTCATTTGCACAAAATTATATATATCCCTTAAAGCAGCTTGTTTCTTATGAGCAAAGAAATATTTAGCAGAGAAGTAATAAATCATATCCTGGGGACTACGCACACAACCAGGATCAAGAGAATTAAACCATATCTTAGCATCACCCTTTAATGAGAACGAAAATATTTTAAGGATATAAAAGTAACGAATTCTCTCATCGGTAGTGAACAAGGTGGCTATATCATTTAATTTAGTAAGATGTGCCACAACAGTTTCAGATTCATAGCCATGAAAAGGATCAGATTCAACCAAAGTAATTATATCAGGATCAACAGAGAATTCATAATCCTTATCAGTAACACAGATAGGTGAAGTAGCAAAAGCAGGGTCAGGTTTCATCCTAGCATCTAGAGATTGCTTATTCCATTTAGCTAATAACCTCTTGAGTTCGTATCTATCTTTCCAAACTAAATAGCTAAAGAAGCTTCTTTATCAAAAACATAGCCCTCAGGAATAACAGGTGAGTCTTCATCATCACTTTCATCAATATTGTCAGATTCAATATTTCATTTTCTCTAGCCCTAGCAAGTTGTTCATCAAGAAATTCACCAAGTGGCACAGTAGTATCAAGCATAGAAGTAGTTTCATCATAAGTATCATGTATAGCAGAAGTGGCATAATCAATAACATGTGACATATCAGAACGAATAGCAGAAGCAGGTTTAGGTGTCGCAAGCTTACTCAAAACAGAAGGTGAATCAAGTGCAGAGCTAGATGGCAGTTCCTTACCTCCCCTCGTAATTGAGGGATAAATCTTGGTTCTTGGATCTTTCAAGTTCTTCATAATGATAAGCAGATATAGATCCCAAGTGACTTAAAGAATAGAGCTATGCTCCCCGGCAACGGCGCCAGAAAATAGTCTTGATAACCCACAAGTATAGGGGACCGCAACAGTTTTCGAGGGTAGAGTATTCAACCCAAATTTATTGATTCGACACAAGGGGAGTCAAAGAATATTCTCAAGTATTAGCAGCTGAGTTGTCAATTCAACCACACCTGGAAACTTAATATTTGCATCAAAGTATTTAGTAGCAAAGTAATATGATAGTAGTAGTAACGGTAGCAAAAGGTAACGATAGCAAAGGTAATGTTTTTGGTATTTTGTAGTGATGATAGCAATAGCAACGGAAAAGTAAATAAGTGAAGAACAATATATATGGAAAGCTCGTAGGCAATGGATCGGTGATGGAGAATTATGCCGGATGCGGTTCATCATGTAACAATCATAACCTAGGGTGACACAGAACTAGCTCCAGTTCATCAATGTAATGTAGGCATGTATTTCGAATATAGTCATACATGCTTATGGAAAAGAACTTGCATGACATCTTTTGTCCTACCCTCCCGTGGCAGCGGGGTCCTAACGGAAACTAAGGGATATTAAGGCCTCCTTTTAATAGAGTACCGGAACAAAGTATTAACACATAGTGAATAAATGAACTCCTCAAACTACGATCATCACCGGTAAGTATCCCGATTATTGTCACTTCGGGGTTAACGGATCATAACACATAATAGGTGACTATAGACTTGCAAGGTAGGATCAAGAACTCTCATATATTGATGAAAACATAATAGGTTCAGATCTAAAATCATGGCACTCGGGCCCTAGTGACAAGCATTAAGCATAGCAAAGTCATAGCAACATCAATCACAGAACATAGTGGATACTAGGGATCAAACCCTAACAAAACTAACTCGATTGCATGATAGATCACATCCAACTCATCACCGTCCAGCAAGCCTATGATGGAATTACTCACGCACGGCGGTGAGCATCATGAAATTGGTGATGGAGGATGGTTGATGATGACGATGGCGATGGATTACCCTCTCCGAAGCCCCGAACGTACTCCAGATCAGCCCTCCAGAGAGGTTTTAGGGCTTGGCGGCGGCTCCATATCGTAAAACACGATGAATTCTTCTCTCTGATTTTTTTCTCCACGAAACCAAATATATAGAGTTGGAGTTGAGGTCGGAGGAGCTCCAGAGGGGCCATGAGGTAGGGGCGCGCCCTAGGGGGGCAGGCGCACCCCCACCCTCGTGGACAGGTGGTGGGTCCCCTGGCCTTCATCTTTTGCAAGGATTTTTTTATTATTTCCGAAAAGTTGTTCTGTGAAGTTTCAGGTCATTCCGAGAACTTTTGTTTCTGCACATAAATAACACCATGGTAATTCTGCTGAAAACAGCGTCAGTCCGGGTTAGCTCCATTCAAATCATGCAAGTTAGAGTCCAAAACAAGGGCAAAAGTGTTTGGAAAAGTAGATACGACAGAGACGTATCAACGAGCCTTGCAAGCAATGTAACTAATGAGTTAGTTGCGGGATGATGCATTAAGGAACGAGTAAAGAGACTTGCCGGTAACGAGATTGAACTAGGTATGATGATACCGACGATCGAATCTCGGGCAAGTAACATATCGATGACAAAGAGAACAACGTATGTTGTTGTGCGGTTTGACCGATAAAGATCTTCGTAGAATATGTAGGAACCAATATAAGCATCCAGGTTCTGCTATTGGTTATTGACCGGAGATGAGTCTCGGTCATGTCTACATAGTTCTCGAACCCGTAGGGTCCGCACGCTTAACGTTCGATGACGATATGTATTGTGAGTCATGTGATTTGATGTACCGAAGGTTGTTCGGAGTCCCGGATGTGATCACGGACATGACGAGGAGTCTCGAAATGGTCGAGGCATAAAGATTGATATATTGGAAGGCTATGTTTGGACACCAGAAAGGTTTCAGATAGGTTCGGGCATTTTCCGGAGTACCGAGGGGTTACCGGAACTGTCACGCCCCAAGACCGAGCCTAGGCGAGACAGCCGCCACGCGCCTATAGACCAGGGGCCTATAGTCACGCAAGGCGTGATTAAGCAGGCATAAACCAACAGTGGATCACAAAAGCTCATATATTTACTTTACAAGTTCCTTTGCATTTACAAAATGGCTCAAATAAATTATTTTTTAGTCGCCTTCCCACCCACTGGTCCAGCCTAGTCTTGGATGACTACATCTTTTGAACAGGCTTGAGTTACATCGTTTGTATCTAAAAATAGAGAAAGCAAGGATGAGTACGACAAGTCATACTCAGCAAGCAGATACTTCACTATTCAACAAGAGTAGAATTTAAAGATATTGATACAATAACAACGGGTTGACTATATCTAAAGAAGCATAAATAACGTGACAAATTGCTGGAGCCAATTTAATTGGAAATAGGTAAAAGAACAACATAACCGGATATAATGAAAATGGACCAAGAAATTATTGGCATCACACATGACCGCAAGCTTCCCAACCCGGGAGTCACAGGGGTGAAATTTCACACTTTTACGCTCTTAAGAGGGGTACTCCGACGTCGACAGTCTCAACTAGAACCACACAGGCGCTAGTAGAGCAGAGCTCTTGTACCCACTAAGACTCGAACACCTGAACCTACTAATGTCGATCGCTCCTATGGATCCATCACCGACACGTTCGAACAAGGTCCATCCTTAGTGGAGAACTCAGACAGTCCCATACCTGAACTGTGACCGGTACAATACGTTTGCCGTCGTGACACCAATATAGATGGACAGAATATGACATGGGGCTGGATCAGCTATATAGGATCACTGAAATATCAGTCAAGACAATAAACCCATGCCTTTACATGAGTTCCTCTCGTATCAGACTTTCCATCAACAAATGGATCATCAAGGACAACATGTCCTTCAACAAATGGATTATCAAGGACAACATGTCCTCAAATAAAACAGGAATCAACAGAGGATAAATAAGATTCAAGGTCTAGCAACATAATCAGAACAATGATCACAGGAGACAACAATAAGATAGGATTCAAGGAGTTAGCAAAGTAACCACTTGCCTCGGATAATATGATTTCTCCTTTACAATAATATTCTGCCAAAAGATGAAACTCCAATACTCCATCATCTTTGTATAGAATCTGACGAACACGCATATACTAATATTCTTCTGACGTATGGCTCCGTTCTTCCCTCCAGCAGCATCTACACGATCTATATATCTTCAAACATGGACGCATGCATACTTGTATTCTTCATCTCTCTTCTCTTCGCTCTCTCTCCGCTGGTATGCTCTATTTCTCTCATGCTCTCACTCTTGGTGATGAGGATGTGCAAAACGAGTAGCAGCAGCTATTTATAGATGGTGAGCCCAGAGTGAACTCAGCCGAGCTGTTCTTGAAGCACACGATCATCTGGACTCTACCTATTACGTGGCAAGCATGCATTGGTCTACGTGGAGAACCTGGTAAAAGATCAAGCCGCAATGGCCTTTGACCCTTGCCCCTTGACCCTTCGAACTGCTGCCCCTTTTGCTTGTGCAAAAGCCAAACAAACTTGACCACTATACAAAACCTCCACGTAGAAATTTCTTGGTCCTAAATATCTAAGGGTGCTGCCAGCACAACCTAGCTTCATCTAGTACCAGGCCACGTTGGCCCTCTCATGCATAGGATTTTACTTAGCTTGTAAGCATAGTACATACGTGTGCATTCTCATCATTACATGCATGCACATCTTCTAGTATTTGGCCATCTTCTCATTACTAGCTAGCTTGTACTACCCACTAATTTGTATTACTTTGCATGCTAATGCCATAACGTGAGTGCATGGATGCTAGTCTATGTGCACATATACATACTTACTTAGTGTGTAATTATATCCATCTAATATTTTATGCATGCAAAAATTACAGTTCTATTTTAATCACTTGAATCAATAATCTAGCATATCTTATTTGCTCAAATATTTTATGTTAAACATATAATAGAAATTTAATTACTCATCTTAATTTAAATTAATAACCCTAAAAATCCGGGTTATTACAGAAACCCCCCGGGGGGTCAATGGGCCTTAATGGGCTTTAGTGGAAGAGAGGAGGAGGCTGCCAAGAGGAGGGGTGCACCCCCAAGCCCAATCCGAATTGGGGAGGGCCCTCCCTTTCCTTCTCTCCCTCTTCCCTTCCTTCCCCCTCCTAGTTGGATTAGGAAAGGGGGGAACCTACTCCTAGTAGGAGTAGGATTCCCCCCTTGGGGCGCACCCCTTGAGGTCGGCCGGCCCCCTCCTCCACCCCTTTATATACGGGGGAGGGGGGCACCCCATAGACACACAAGTTATTATCTTAGCCGTGTGCGGTGCCCCCTCCACAGATTTCCACCTCGGTCATATTGTCGTAGTGCTTAGGCGAAGCCCTGCGTCGGTAACTTCATCATCACCGTCAACACGCTGTCATGCTGGCGAAACTCTCCCTCGTCCTCAGCTGGATCTAGAGTTCGAGGGACGTCACCGAGCTGAACGTGTGCAGATCACGGAGGTGTCGTGCGTTCGGTACTTGATCGGTTGGATCGCGAAGACGTGTGACTACATCATCCGCGTTACTAAACACTTCCGCTTTCGGTCTATGAGGGTACGTAGACACACTCTCCTCGCTCGTTGCTATGCATCTCCTAGATAGATCTTGCGTGATCGTAGGAATTTTTTTGAAATACTGCACTCCCCAACAGAGGGCTACAATATATCAATGATATAACAAACCAGATTACGAGCAAGTGGACCGTGAGATGGATTAAATTTACCACTACATTTTTTTGGAATTCAAAGGAGGTGTGAGTTTGGAAGTTATACCTGGACTCCCTTTGGGGAGGTCTATGGTTCTAGCATAGGGGATTGTTGCTTCATGTATAACCAGGGCACTCAACGGTTGTGGGTCAGATGCAATGGCATCTGAAATATTGTTCTAATTAGTAAAAACCAATATCGGAGACATTTAAACCTTGTTGATGAGTTATACCCAGACTCCCTTTGGGGAGTTCAATGGTTAAGGGAGATGGGATTGTTGCTTCACGAATAAACATGCCGCTCGATGGTTGTGGGGCACATCCTATGGCTTGCGAAAGGGATTCTTCAAATTAGTAGGAACCAATCTTGAAAACAAATCACTAAAAACCAATATTGCTCAAATATACCTGGACCCTCTCTCGGGAGTATATCAACATTGGTGATATCACCAAGAGGGCGTCAGAGGCTATTTGTTGCCTCCATTTGTCGCTGTCGATGTTGCTTATAAAGATTCACCCTTCCCAACGAGAACCAAATGGGGTCAAGTCGTTCGAGGACATCACTATCACAGACAAATATCATTGGAAAAATAGATCAACAAGTACCGTCTACTATATTTAACCTACAATATCTCAGACCCATTAACATCAAGTATTTGGAAAGCCCATGACTCTGCACTAAGGAAGCGCCAGAGATTAAACCCTCAATATTTGTGATAACTAAACATAGATATGCAACAAATGTTGGTTTTATTCCTTCATGCTTTTAAATAGTTTTACGTTTTGCTGATTTCCCCTAGTACTGAAGTGATTTTTGTTGTTGAATGCACCCATCAGATTATTACACACAAAAGTGATCACATGCTCACCAATACTCCAGCGAGGCATCACTACCTGGGTTCCTAATTCATTGAAGAGACAAACATCAAAGTCTGGAAGATATTTTAGAAATGATGAAGTCGACGTCCAGCAAGAAGCTCTAGGAGTTTTAATGGGCCACATTAAAATCTGTGAGCTCACAGGATATGTGGTAACCTTCTCATCCCCTTGCATACTTTTTGTTATCATGCATGTAGTATTTGTAACATTTGAGAACAGAGTTCTTCAAAAACAGTTGAGAACTACTGTATAATTTGAAACTACTGTAGCTAAAAAGTGATTTACATAATTTGAGAACTACTGTATATCTCCATATGGCATTGTAGAACTAAAAAGATGATTTACTAAAAAGTGATTTACATAATTTGAGAACCATTGTAACTAAAAAGTGATTTACACCCTCTCTCTACCATCGTATCTTTAACAATTGTGACAATGGAAGCTTGCATTTCTTCATATCCAAAACGGGAGTATAGATTGTAATCGCAGAGATTTATCTCTTTTACAGCGAGGTCATGTTGAGAAATCTAACAACTCGATGCCTCGCTACAGTTGTGGCTACTACATAAGAACAGTTGCGGCGGTGATGTTGATCTCACAGCGCACCACCACGCGCAGCTCTCGGCATGGGCTCATCCTCCCGGCCGGCGGCGGCGCAAAGGCCATTGCAGCCAGCGGTGAAAGTTGCTCCTCTTCCTCCTTTTGGTCCCCTCAGGATCGCCCATCTCAAAAGTTCTGGTTTTTAGGGGAAACACATGTTAATGGGAACGAGTGGATTATGCCCTAATTTTCTTCGGGAGAGACGACAGATATACATGGAACGGAATATGGATTTCACCCTGATTTTTCGAATGAGAAAATAGGAAAACCGGAGACAGGAGGAGATTCTTTGATCGAGGGAGGGTGTGACATGCGTACTAGCTAAAGGAGGTACAGACTCCCTTTTAGTAGTAGAGAGATGTAATTTTCATAACGGATGGAAATACTTTCTTTTTGAGAACTAACGTATGGAAAGACTAATTATAATGATTGAGCGCTTATGTAATGTTAATTAATTTGGATTTGGTCTTTAAATATTGATTGGAGATTGATCGTGATTGAATTTTTCACATAAAGATATTAGTAAATAAGTTGCGCCCGCATGAAAAGTTTTGATCCGTTCAGATTTTTTTCTTATTGTGTGGGAAGTGAAGTGAAAAAACCCATTGAAGAGTCGGTGGCAGGGAGATCTGAGATGGGATCGAGAGGAGCGCTTTTTGTGCGGGGGTGGGGTTTTTTTATGCTTGCGTGGGATGGGGTGGGTTGGGGAAGGGGACGAAAAAAACCAGCAAAAAAAACCAGACAAAAATGATGGAACTATTCAACCAACTCATTCATTAGGAGTAGAGATTGATGAAACCGAAAAGAAAAACATGGCAAAAATAAAGAAAACCCCCAAGAAAACGTGAAAGAAACAAAAGAAAATAGAAGAAAAATAAAAAAGGAAATAAAAACCGATACGATGCTGTCAAAGATTGTGAAATCCAATGAAAACCGGTGAAAACTGTAAAAAAAAGAAGAAGGAAGAAAACCACAAAAAAACCGGGCAACGACGGTACCCCTAATGGGCTGGCACATGCTCGGCGCGGGGGGGGGGTGGGGAAACCCAGCCCGCACCCCTAAACAGGCCGAAACCGACAAAGTGAGCAGCGCTTCGTGAATCTTAAAGCAACATCCATCCAACGGCTCGGCTCGTTTTATTTAGGGCTTCCCTTGGACATCCGCGAGCTCTTCAGGCCTTACGACATCCGCTCGCCGCCGCGGGCTCTTCAGCGCTTCACTGCCATCGAGCTGCCGACCTAGCGGAGGCGCACGAGTAGAAACGGCGGCTTCCTCCTTTCTGCCGGTAAGATCTATTGGATCCCTAACTCTAATCGCCGCCTGGCTAGCCCCTCACCGCTCTCATCTCTAATTGCAAGGCTAGGTCTTCTAAGAAGCAACAGTGATGATCCCACATGACCCTAAGTGACCAGCAGCAACAATCTCATCCATGTAGCTGTCAAATTTAAATTTTCTGGATCTGGGAAGGTTAAATTTTCTAGATCCGGGGAAGATTGATTTGTTGTTGCTTCATGGAGGTGGTTGTGCTCTTTTGGTTTTGGGGATAGTTAACCTGTTTTTCTCTTCTTTTTCTCTCTCTCCTCACGTTGAGGTAGTTGCTATTTCCTCTTAAGGTCCCTCATTATTAGTTTCGTGTAGCTTACATGCCCCCTCTTGGATTATTAGTTCTTGATTAATCATAGTTTGAGGATTTTTTTGGTGTAGCTTATATTGCCCCTCTTGATTAATCATAGTTTAAGGATTTCTTTGGTGTAGCTTATATTGCCCCTCTTAGTGTTTGATCCTAGTTAGAGGATGTCCAGGCACTATCCTTTGGAACTAGGCTTTGGATCTAGAACTAGCCCATTTGGTACTTTGTATTTATTTTGCTTTAAGATATGTTTTATATCAAGTTTCACAGATATGATTATTAGTAAGGGGTACTATCTATCTTTATACTATGAAGAATGATCACTTTCTTTAGCTGTTTTTTCTAGTTTATACTTCACTATGATTTTTCTTGTAAATTTTGCTCTTCAAGTTTCCTACTTTTGACTATGATTACTAGTTTTCTTGTAATTTTCTCCTAATATTTTAGTGCTAGTATTTTAGTTGTGACTTCAAGGCTCTTGCTAATGTAATTTTTTTATTTCTTCTTCCAACTATGGTTACATGTTCTAATAATTAATATAACAATTAGTTCTCCATCCATTTAGGTGGTGTTTGGTTCTCTAGTCCTAGGACTTTTTCTAGTCCCTAGGACTTTTTGAAAAAGACTCTCAAGGAGGTGCTTCTAAGGACTTTTAGCAAAAAGTCCCAAAAAAGTTCCACCCTGTTTGGTTTGCTAGGGACTTTTTCTAGTCCCAACACAAAAAAGTCCCTGAAACCAAACACCCCCTTATTTGGTTCTTACATACCATATTTTTGGTGGTTAATTTGTTGCTTTTTTCCTATCTTTGATGTTTGCCAGGGGACTTGCCCAAGAGAGTTGATATGGATGAATCAATTGATATGAGTGATGCTCTGGCACATGCTTCCAACCCAGATGACAACATAAGGTCAATAGGAGAAGGCATGCTAAAGCGGCTCCATAATCTTGATCTTCCCAACTTCCTCCTACGACTATCATCTGAGCTCTTGAGGGAGGGGAGTCCAGAAGAGTCTAGGGCACTTGCTGCCATCACCCTTAAGAACTCATTGGACTCAAAGGATCCTGCACTCAAGGACGCGCACGAGGATCTACTTTCTCTAAAATGGCTCAACCTCCATCCCTCAATCCGATCCGAGATTAAAACGAACTTGCTCATGACACTAGAATCTGATTCAAGGCAATCTCATTCAAGGCGCCCCTCATCAAAAGTTATTGCAAAAGTTATTGCCAGAGTTGCATGCATGGAGATACCCCGGAATCAATGGCTGGACCTTGTTGGTAAATTAGTGGACAACATGGCAAGTTCATCTTCTTCCCTAAAGCAAGCAACTCTAGAGGTGCTGGAGTATATCTTCGAGGAGAAGATCCCTAAAGTTCTTAAGGGGAATCAAGTGGATGATGTTATGGCTTGTGTCATCAATGCATTGAAGAACCAGGTTCTAAGTTCTGAAGTCCATCTGGCAGCCCTTAAAGTTCTACTCAACATTCTTGAGTTAGCTAAGTTTAAAGGTCATGCTTGGAGAAATTCTATAGTGGCAGTTTGTGATGTGGCAGTAGTGACTGTTTGTGATGTGGCAGGAGGCCGGGGTGAATCTGGAGCGGAGATCAAAGAGGCGGCATTTGAGTGCCTTGTTGCAATGGCATCCACTTGTCATACCAAATTAGAACCATACAAGGAAATCATGTTGAGTCTTACATCCCAAGCTTTGGAAGGAGATGTGGAATCAGTTAAAGTCCAATGTATTAAGTTGTGGATGACTATTTGCCAAGAAGAGATTAATTGGGAAGAGGAGGAGGAGGAAGAAGGAGGAGAAGAAGGAGAAGAAGAAGAAGAAGAAGAAGAAGGGGCATCTAGCTTTATTGTTACTCTCTGTTCATTTGTTCCACTTCTCCTACGCACTTACTTAAAAGAAGAGGGAGATTTAAAACAAGAGGACATTTGGAAACAGGAAGATGAGGGAGATGGAGACATTTCCATGACTGCGGAACAAGAAGAAGAGGGAGATGGAGACATTTCCATGACCACAGAACAAGAAGAAGAGGGAGATGAAAATGTGGAACAAGAGGAAGATGAGACTCTACAAGGCATTTCCATGACATGCCTAGGCCTTGCAGCTCGAATTATGAAGGGTGGAATTGTCCCCCTTGTGATGCATTTTGTTGTGGAAAACATGAATGGGCCACATAAGGTAGCAGCATTGTCTCCATTAGGTTTTATCCTTGAAGGTCCCTCTGTCAAGCAACTTGCTCCTGTGGTTGATTTATTGCTTACCATGATGGAAGATGGGGAGGAAGGTGTAAGAGGCAAGGCTGCATGGAGTCTTGGGCGGCTGTTTGAGCTTGTTGGTGCAAATAGAATTATGAGAAATAAAGTGGTGACCCTGGATGGGATCATGAGGGTCTTGATAGAGGGGAGCAAAGATGTCCCTCAAGTGTCCACTGAAGTGCATGGAGCTCTATGTTTTCTTGCAAGAAGTTATGGAGATGATGCAAAGTCAAAGTCAAACTTATCTCAGCTTTCACCTTTTGTTCCGCCTGTTATTGATGCTCTCATTTGTGCTTCAGATCTGGCTAGGGATACTCCTTATAGGCTTCTTGCATGTCCTTATAAAGCATTGAGTGAGATTGTAAGAGTCAGTCATGTTCAAGACTTGCAAGTCTGTCAGGCACTTATAGGTTTGATGTCTCATATCATGAGAAGATTGAACACTGTGCTTCATGGTCATGGTGCAATTTCATCTCTTAAGAGGAAGAACCAACTTGAGGTCTTGCTGTGTGGTCTACTTAATGTCTTAATCCACAAGCTTGGAAGCAGCAATAACTTTACACTTAAGTGGTCTGCTAAATGTGTGTTGCTGTTATTGTGCCCTCTGTTGACCCGTGACAGTACTAGTGCACGTGATGGAGCAGCCCTTGCCATTGGTGCTCTTGCTCATGCCATTGGTGGTGATTTTGGACAACACATGCCTATGCTGCTACAATATTTTAGTGTGAAGCGACTCTTTCCAGTTTATCTAGAAGTGATGTGTGATATTTGCCAAGTCTTGGGAAAAAAGGGGAAAAAGGAAGAAGTGGTGCCATCCTTTGATCATATTATGGATGTTCTGTGCCAAGGTATGACAGAAGTGACACTTCAGCCTCCAATTCTATCAAGCATTGGACAGATTGCTCTTGCTCTTGGTGAGAAATTTGAGAAATACCTGCCTCTAGTTATGGAAAAGCTTCTAGTTGTGGAAAAGCTTACTCAGGTCAAGTCAGAGGGTAAGGATGAGGATCATAGTACCAAAGTTAGGGAGGGAATATTTGAGGCCTACTATGGCATAATAGGGGGTATAACTGACCCAAGGTCTGGATTCAAGGTAGGATTGGCTCTACTTGACTTCAGTGAACAGGAGAGGAAGAGAAGGTAACAAATGCCTTGTTTTTTTCTTTTGGTTGGGCACGTGTACTCATTGACTGATTGTCAATTGATTTTTTTTTCTTCTAGGGACAGGGACGGAAGGACCTTGACAGCAGGAGTCCATGCCTTGTCTCAGCTTCCTCCTAGAGTGGAGGTTTGGTCAGAGGGGTTTATTCGATTGATGCAGGAAGCAAGTATTTGTGGTCGAGTGCAGGTAACAGAAGGACAGCAGAAAGCAAGTATTTATGGTCGAGTGCAGGTAACAGAAGGACAGCAGAGTGGGGGCTTGAGGTAGCAGAAGGAAAGCAAATATACCTCCGTCTGGAATTAGTTGACAACTAATTCGGAAAGGAAGGAAACTCTGCTTTATTTTGGTTGTGAAAACTGCTTTATTTTGGGCTGTGGGTTGACTGTTGGAACTGCCTTTATCCTCTAATTAATTAGAATTATTATGGTGGAGTTGTTTATAGCCTTAGGCCATGTTTGGTAATAGTAGTATCAGTGTTTTTTCACCCCCAAGGGGCCTCAATCCCTAGTCTGAAGTATTATTTGGAGTAGTGCCATCTCCACTGGTTGCAGCCACTCCCCGGCGCCGTCAATCCTCGGCAGGAGTTCGTGAGCAGCTCCCTCTTCCCTAGTATGGAGTGGAGATTCATCCACACTGGAACGACCAGCTACTCTGGCATCCACCATCAGGGGCAGCCCAGCTGGTTGAGGCGGTGGCCTAGCGCAGTTGTCGTGGCCGTCGCCGGTGTCGCCAGCTGGGAGGCGGTGCTTACTTGGGCTCGGGCGCAAGGCAAAGGACGACGGAGTTAGTGGCAATGTCTGATGCTGTCGTCTCATGCAGATCAGCTACGGGCTGCCACTTTGTGAGGATGGTGCGGGGCGTCCGAAGTATCCAAAATTTTGGATTTTGATAGTGCCACTGTTCTTCATCCCCATCAGACTTCATCGGGTGGTAGCGAGCGGCTTCATCGTGTCACGTCAGCTTGCTCATGCCGGCATGACCATCGCTCGTCACCAGAACCGTGTGCATATGCAGCTATTGGGATTGAGGCAAGTGGAGGAGACAACATAAGATGACTTCGATTATTGGATGGTACTTCTTGTGTACCCAGTCTCGAGTTCTGGGGTGAGAATCCTAGGTCTGACCTTGATTGGTTATACCTAGCAATGGCGTCGTTTTTTGCGTCGTCGGAATTTTGCTTGGATTTGATCTTCAGGGTGAAAACCCATGTTCTGACCTTTGGTGGTTGGACCGGCGACGGCGGCGTTTGCGCGTCGTTCCCTTTCTGGAGGCGTCGCTTTTGAAGAAACTTTCTCATAGTTCTTGTGTTGTCAAGAATTGGTTGGCGCCCCACGGTCACTGCTGTGTTTCGTTGATAGTTGTGTTTTTTGCTTCAGGGTTTTCTTTTTCTCCATCCGTTTAGGCATAGCTTCGGTCTTGTAAAACTTTGCTTTTTGCCGGCGTGATTGTTTGTTTGTGTGTGTTGCATTGGCTGTGTGCATCTTAATTATGCAGAGGCCAGGTGTGTATTTATTATGATTGTATCGCTTGATACTACACTATAAGTCAATAAAGAGCACTCTTTATCGAAAAAATGCACACGCACCAGAGCATGCACGAACGCACGCCACTCGCACGAAACAGGAGCACGCACGCGCTGGCGCACACACGGAGGTCCGTACGGGACACCTGTGCAGGGTGTTCAACTGCACAGGGACCCCAGTTACTAGGGCCTCCGATTTTACACACGGTAGCAGCACTACACATCCAGGTGTTCCTTAAATAGAAATACTAACGAAATTGCTGTGCACACGAAACTGCACACACGTCGTGCAGCCGACAGGCATATCCAACGATGGAGCAGTGCTGCTGCCGGCATCAGATGGCCTGAACTTCAGCGTCGTCCACAAGTCGTCCGTGTGTATCTCCGGCAAACGCCCCAGGGCACTCGTCCCATTAATCCGCCGTGATGATGGACTGATGCTTGTACGGCTACGACGTTATGGCCCGTCGCCGTGCGTCCCATCCTCGACCTAGCATCGCGCGTATTGTGCCTGGTTCACGGCGGCAGCGCATGCGAGACCACCCTCGCGGACAAGCTTGCCGCCGTCGACGAAGAGCCCCCCGAAGAGCTGCAGCTAGGTGAGTGCCGGAGCGCAGCGAAACCTCGCCTAGCTCGTGCTAACCATGTCCTCGCTACGCCCATGGTTGTCTTTTTTTCCCCACCGCTCTCTCTTTGGCCTAGCTTGTGGGACGTGCAGCTGCTCATCTGCCTTTGCTCTAAAACCAACAACCACGTTGTGTGCTCGGAGGCTCACCCAGGCAGGGCTCAACCTGCTGGTGCCCTGGTCGTCACCGCCGCTGGCGGCGTGTGCACGATGCATTCCAAAGTATTGGCCCACCAGAGCAATTCCGTTTGCGAACAAGAGTTTTTCTTTTCTCACCGTAAGTTTTTGAACCAGAAATGTATGTACTACCCTTATATAAAAATCGACGGTGGGATGGTTTGAATGGATGGAACCGTCCAAGATGCGGGTGGGTATGGCAAACCCTTGTGATGAGCTTGATCGTGACCTCTTGTATGCATTCTCACACATCACCATCGGCAACTGTGCACGTGCGTCATTTTGGGACTCTCCTTGGGTAAATGGAGAAGAGCCGTCCGACATCGCCCCTCTCACCTTCGAGGCTTCCAAGCAGAAGAAGTGAAAAGTCATGGATGCCATGCACGAAGGAAATTGGCTAAAAAAATCAAGCTCCTAGACAATTGGACGATATTGTGACTCTTTGGGCTCGTGTTAGGGCCATACCGATGATGGTGGACATAGAGGACACCATTATTTGGAAGCACACGACCGACGGGTCATACTCCGCCACCTCCGCGTACCACGCCCAACTTCTTGGGTCGTTCTGCTCACCCATGGGAGCCGCGGTCTGGAAGGCTTGGGCTCCCCCTAAGATGAAATTTTTCGCTTGGTTGGCGATCCAAAACCGTGTTTGGACGGCGGATCGGTTGGAAAAAAGGGGGTGGCCTAACTGCGGGCTCTATCCGCTTTGCAAGCAGACAGCGGAGACGATCGGGCACATCTTCTACAGATGCCGTTTCTCCATCAGGCTGTGGGGAATGATCAAGGGCTGGCTCAATCTCGACTTCATCGAATTCTCAACTTGGGGGACTCAACGCTCCATCAAAGACCGGTGGATCAACATGTCGGGCGACAGCAATGACGAATCGGAAGGCGATAGCCTCCCTCACCATGCTAACATGCTGGACCATTTGGTGCGAAAGTAATGCTAGGGTGTTCCGGCACAAGTCTACTCTTCCGTCCATCCTGTTATCAAACATCCAAGCTGAGGCAAGGCTTTGGGTCAATGCGGGTGCAAAACATTTGGGCCACATCATGTCGGGAGAGTAGTGGCCTTGTAATTCTTGTTTAGCTTTCCTTGTAAAAGCAACTCCAAACTTCTTCGTAATTAATGGATGGCCAATCTTTTGCCTCCGTTTCGAAATGGTGGGATCGCACAGATACTGCTCCCTCCCGAGTAGCAGTATAGGGTGCCGTAAAAACCCTACTATCTTCCACTTCCAGAGCAAGTCTTTAAACGGCTTCAACACACATCACTTCCTCTTCAAGTAATCCAAGATGTTGTTCTTATGCCTTGGATTAGAGCATCTACAACCAGGCCCCTCAAACCCGTCTCAAATGTCCGGGCAGGCCGCTCGGTCACAATTTTTGACTCAGACGGGCCTCTCAAACGGCCCTCAAACGCCTGGGCTGACCGGCACCATCCATATCCAGCGAGCCCGCCACGTCGGCGTGACGAAGGCGCCCCACACGGAAACGCCCGGAAACCCAACGGTCCGACGGACGCCACGTCCGTCGCTGTGTGGCGTCACTCCGGCAGGCTGCGTAGTGTCTTGCCCGACTATTTAAGCCGGCTGTCACCCCCACGTCGGCGTGATTTGATTGATTCGCCGGTGTTACTTGCATCGTCGCCGGAATAAGAAAACGGGAGGGATGAAGCAGCGCCTTGCGGTGCGAATAGTGTGGCACGAGGTCTCGCTCGGTTCGGCAGCACCAAGCGTCTAGCGGCTAATTGGAACGAGGATTGGGTAGTGCCAGCTGCAACCGACGGTGATACAGTGGGATCATCTGCCAAATGTGACGTTCATAGCAGCTCGCTCTCCCAACGCTGGCACAAGCAATTGGGAGGCACAAAATATCCCATGTAATTGGGCTAGCAGTCCACCGGGCGTGCCCGTTCTCCCAGTGGAACTACATAGGGACGTTGCAAGCAATTGGGCTAGCAGTCAACCGACTAGCTAAAGAAACAACCAGCTAGCAGTCAACTTGCTAGCCAGCTTGCACAGGTATATATGTTTTCAGAATTTTTGTGTTTGCCTTGTGAATTTTTCAAAAATATTCTTGTGAATTTTAATGGATCAAAGACATGAATTGCATATCATACAAGTTATTAATGCATATAGATTATAGAGTTATGGACTACTTTGGATTTTACATAATTATATGCTGAAGTTCACTCCACCTTAATTTTTTATTTGAGAAAATGCATGCATTGCTCACGTGTGATGTTAAACAAAATGAGGGTTAAGCCTAATGAAGTTTCTGGTTGAGTTAATTTGTAATAGCATGACCTGGTATATCATCCATGCATACATAATGTTTTCCGGTGCAACGCACGGGCACTTACCTAGTGTGCTAATAATGAATTGAAACCATGAAAATTGTAACCTGAAGGTTTGACCGTTGTCACCTAACCTTTTCTGTTTATAATGAACACCAGGGTTTAAATCTTCAAGTGCCTTTCTTGTTTAAGCTTGTGTTCGATTAGCTTGCAGCCCTTGGTAGCACCAAGACTTCACTGGCATCATTTACAACCCTATTGGCTCTCTTTGCAGCGGCCTGTGGGGCATCGACCAGGCTGGCAGCGACCCCGATGGAGGGGAAGGGCTCGACAGGCGCTTCCAGGCAGGAGAGGCTTGGGGGCCTCGTGGATTGGGGAGATGGCGGCCACCCGGGTTTCTCCGATCGATCTGCGATCTGGACAGGGTCACGACAACGCGGGCGTCGGGCGCAGGCGAGCGACCCTCTGCAGCCACGCGTTGACAGGTAGAAGGCATAACACTCCTCCCACCTTTGCTTCTCCCCTCCTTCCCTTCACTTCCCACTCCTTTCCGATCTAGACTGCCCACCTACGTCCGCATCTTTTTTCTCTCGATTTGTACTACTTGATTCTCTGGTTCTCTTATAATCTTATTTTGATTCCTCAACTTTTAGTTACCTGTCGAGACTATAAGAAGAATTTTGAGGAAGAATTTGATCAAGAAGACCAAGGTGAATTATATCTCTCTTGAACACAGTCACTCCTGTTCCTGCATTTTTGGATTTTTCTGTGTAGTAGAGCACATGCCATGATTTTGTACTCCTCTTCCTTCCGCAACCTTGCCTGCCGAGCGCACTGAGCTGTTTTGCTGTACAAAGAGCATCTCCATTTTAATGTGCCATGGTGTCCCTCTCCAGGCTAGCTCCAAACTTCTGCCCCCATCATTCCCATGGTGTCTAAGAATATCATAGGGAAGAGGCTCTGGGAGAGGGGGTTTGGTTTTACTTTTCTGGTTTTGCAACACGATGCGCCGAATTTCTCCTGCACGTATGGCTTTATTCCTTCATTTACCATATGCAAATCTTAATCTTCAATTTGTTTGGTTTCCTATGAGTGGAGATTACTGTGATGCTATGTAAGCCTAAAGTGTAGAGTGAATCAGATATGTGCTAGGTCCACTAATTTAGCTCATTACCTTGCTTCACTGTTGTGTAGATGCAAAACTTGTTTTCCCTTATGCTGAATTTGCCACTATTTTTCATTTCTTCTCATTATGATCTAATCAAAGTGACTTGACGTATTTGAGGCTCTTGTGCATGTCTGGTTTGGACTTGCCCTTATTTTTTACCAAATCACTAAACTAAACTGTATAAATAAAATAGACCCCCTCCTTTCCAACACCTTATATATTATTAGAGTGAGCAATAACATGTTATCATATTCGGTTTCTTGTGAGCAGCACTTCAGTTTAGATTGTCATATACTCTTTGGTATATAGCATTTTTTGCTTATATCTATTACCTATTTCGCATAGAGAGATGGTTTGCTTTGGAGAGGAATTAGATAAGGTCCATGAGTCCTAAGTAAGTGTGATAAGCAAGCCCTGCACTTCTATTTACTATTAAGCATCAACTAAATTTTTGATAATGGCATTTCAGAGATAATACAATCAATCCAACTGTTAACTTTGGTGTGCTTTTGGGACGGACTAATATGAAGACGCTGGCTAGCTCGCATTGCCATCATAGTCTAGAAGCAAGGGCAAGGATTATAGGGAAAATAAAGGTACAATGCTCCCAATATATTTTACCTTCTCGGCGAAGTTTTGGTGCTTGCGCAAGAAAATAACACCATCATTATACCTACTGCTCATTTTTTATTCAGGCAATTAGCCATCAATAGGAAAAGCCAACTAATTGTACTTTCTCTATTGCAGAGGTGAAATTACTACTACTTTTCGAAAGTTTTTTATGCATGTTCCCCTTTCTTAATCTTCTATTTTTTCAAATGTACATACCTGTGCTTATAATCATTATTACACTTGGTTCTACTGCAAGAGCATACTTTATCTTTCCATTTCCATCAATCCATCTTGATGTGTGATCGGGTTGTTGTGTGATGCTGTTAGCTATTGATATGGTGTCTGCTTATGTCTGTTCATAAGTACACCCTTTGCCTATTGTTCGGTTGAGACATATAGCAAGCACAAGAAAAATCTGCTAATGAGTCCTTAGCTAGCTTTTGATATTTTAGTCCTCTGGCCTTGTTCACACATAGCTCCAGAATTAGGGAACTAGAAATAACTGATTCTTGTCCCCAAAAAACAGCTAGGTAATTTTCATAGACCTTCTGACCTTCATTATTATATGCTTTTGCATTTGTTGCATTCGTTCTTTCAGGTTGTTTCATTATTTTTCCATGTTGGTAGGATGCCCAGTGTATTTCAGCTCATATGTACATGTATTGTGTATGGTTTATTTGTCCTATCTGCCGGTGTCTGAGCATGACAAGCAGGAAAGAGGGAGGGGGGATTTTTCAAGTACAAAGCAAAATGTGCACAAAATAGATGCGGCTCACAATGTCATAGCATAGACTGGAAAAACTATACATTGTATATATATCATAAATACTATTATCCAGTGCTCACGATTTATGTTCACATAGATACATGGTAACAACAACATACCTGGTTTTGTGGATAATGACTACTCCAGTGCCACAACTGTAGAATACACTAGACTGGTCAAAAGTGCTCCATTGCCTCAATTGTAGAATACACCGGACTGGCCAAAAGTTGTCCATAGCCACAACTGTAGAATATATGTCGCAGTTTGACCTTCATACTCTCAATTTGAAGCTTCAGATCATCCTGTTTAGCCAAAAAATATCATAAATTGCACATTCATTTGGGTAAACATGTTGGCTTTCATGTAGTGATATTTTGCTTTGGCAGTGTGCACCGTATGATGCTGAGGCCTAGAGATGAACCCTTCCATCATCTTAAAAGAAAAAAAAGTTTGTACCCAATAGAATGAAATATTTTTGCCCAGGGTGAAACAGCTACCTCGGCATGAGAATGCCTAATGTCTCTTGCAGTTTCTGAAACTGCTGCCTGCAGATCAGAGATATCTCGGAAGCTATCTCCCCGGAAGCTCCTGTAAACTGAATCCCCACTGCTGCTGCTACTGAGTTGCGCTACTGATGTGATTGATTGTGAATTTGTCTTCAGGGTTGTATCAGCATGGTAAGAGATGTCGCTGCCAGCACTGCCTAAAGGGCTAGCTTCAGGATTGACCTATTTATATTTACGAGTGTGTGATCACATTGCGATGGCAGAGATGACTGACGGAATAATGCAGTTGATGTTCCATTTCTGTCAGCCCACTCTGCTGTAGACAGAATAGTTAGTAACACTCTAATACACTTTTTTTGTTTGTATTCAGTTCATAGGTGTAATCAACAATTTTCAGAAAACAAAATCAAATGAAGACTTGAGTATTACCTGAGGGCGCACTGGAAAGGCTTCCAGAGCTAGGAGAAGAAACGGTTGAAGAAGATATGGTCTTGGGTGTTTCACAGGCATCAGGTGTAAGAGTGCACGAATGACAGTTTGCCCTTCGAAACGACGTACGCCGTACAGAAGCTTGGAATGCATTCAGAGATTTTTGTTGAAGTCTTGCTTCCTTTGAGCTTCCTGCAAACAATCAACAATGGTAGCCACACGATTAAGATTGCACTAGGCATTTCTTATCCTATACTGTACTGGGTTTTATTCTTTATAAAAATTGTTCAGCCTAAATTTTCTGCAAATTTCCATATTGAACTTGGAACCAAGTAGTTGCAGTGCAACCTTCAGTGTTAGGCCGGTAGCTGGGGAATTAAATGAGAAGACAATGATAATCCTACCAAATGCTTTTCTCACTATATATCACAGTGCTCCAGCTAATCATCCTAAAAGTTTTCCAAGACGTATAGTGGTAACATTAGACACTACCAACATCAAACGTGGTGTAGAACTGAAATTAGTATGACAGAGAGAACTAATAAAGGGGTGAAAGATTCTTATGACCGTAATATCGTCCGTTTCCGTCCGACCGGTTTCGTAAGTTGTCCTTGGTCGTCCGTATATGTTTCTGCTTGGTAAGTTATGTGGGATAGAATTCGAATTTCTGTTATGGGCCACTAAAAAATTGGAGGTAAATACACCAAGGTCTTAGAACTTGCGTGCGGCGGTTACTTTGGTGCACAAAGTTGTAAAATACGTGTTTGTGGTCACTAAACTTGTGATGCCGTTCAAATACAGTCACTCTCACCGTACGCATGCGTATCCGTAGACGCCAGCATGGCACGGCCCCCTGTCAGCCACCGTAATTGCTCTTGTATGATAGATTTGTAGAAAAGCCCACAGTTCTTTTTTTATTTACATAGGAACCCCTAAAATAAGAAAAATAGTGGGGCGGCGGGGTTCCATACTTGGACGTACTGCTAAGTGGCACGATTGAACAACCACCACGCCAACAGTATCATGTGTTTACTTTGCACTACTATATTATACTGTATATCCTATCCGGATGGACCCAAAAAGTGATAATGAAGAAATTTATGTCTTCTAATAATAAGAATGCAAAGTGCAACCGGTGGGTTCGAACCCGTGACATGGAGATTCACTCGCGCATAAGCCAACCACCAAGCAACTGCGACATGTGATGTAATTTAGAGATAGACAATGTATATGTTTTTATCACTCTTGTTCTCTATAAGTATGTGCCATTTTAAAAAATGTTTAAACATTGTAAAAAATGTTCGTGTAATTCAAAATATGTTCATGCAATAGAAAAACTACGCGAACAGTTTTTTGAACCATGCGAGCATAATTGTACATTGTGTAAAACTCACAATTTTTTTTGAAATGTGTCAACATTTTTTAAATGCAATGTACATTTCTTAATTTACATGAATATTTTTCACAGTGTTTAAACATTTTTATAAATGCCATGTAGTTTTTTTAACGCATGTACATATTTTGAATTGCACAAACAATATTATTTGAAAATAATACATGAACAATTTTTTCTGATCCACGAATTTCTCAAATAAAACGAATAGGTGTTATTATGAATATTTAAAAACTATTCTGTGTTATTATTATGCAAACATTTTTATAATTCATAAGTATTATTTTAGAATAATACATGAAAATTATTTGAAATTATCTTATTAATGGCATTATAATTTGCATACTATCTACAAATTTCTGAAAAATAAACAAGTGCAAAATGGGTCGCCGGACCACAGCCCATTTCTGTTCCATGAGCGCTTCCGTTTTTGTACATTAATCTTAGTTACTCTTAATAGCTGTCTACAGATGTGTGGCGCAGTTTGTGTGACCTGTATTGTACTAGCATTAGGTCGGGGTTCGAGATCTGGCAGTTAAACTTTTCGTCCCATCGATTGTTGATTTTTTATTTTGCATAGAAGAAGAAGAAGGGGTTTTGTGCAAAAATGCGTCCATGTGTCATTGACAGCAGACCCATGCCATGCTCGCATCGACGGATACGCTCGCGTACAGAGAGAGTGACTGTATTTGAACAGTCTCGCAAGTTTAGTGACCCTAAATATGTATTTTGCAACTTTGTGCACCAAAGTGACCGCCGCGTGCAAGTTCTAAGACCTCTGGTGTATTTACCTCAAAAAATTGCCCGATGTGCTAATCTTTTGGACTTCTTTTGTAATTAATAGTCTCACCCTGCTTCTTTACATCAAATCCTAGCAACTTATATATGTGCTAGATATGCAAGAATCAAACAAGCGAGCGAGGCCTGCCGCATAATGCCACCAATCGAAAAACATCTCCTCCGAGGAGGAAGGCCAGGCTGCTATCAGCAACCAGCGAGCGAGGAAGGAACCAAAGAATAGAAATAGCCCGTCGGCTTGTGCAGCTGCGGAGCATCCTGAAGACCCCTGTGACACTAAAAGAGGGGAGGGAAGGGTGGATGGAGGAGGAGCAGAGAATCACCTCCAGGCGAAGGAGTTGGTGTCGCAGGCGACGACCCCCGCCAGGGGCAGTGGTCGCGGCCGCCGTCCCAGTCGACGAGCGCGTTGGCGACGTTGCCGAAGCACGCCTTGACGGACATTAGCACCTCCCCCGTCTCTTATGCCGCCGCTGCCAACAGCCCAAGCACCGCCGCACGATGACGGCCCTAAAGCGACCGTCCTTGCCTTCTCCCTCCGCCGCCTGCGCACTCCGTACGGGATCGAGAAATCTCCTCTCCGGACCCACCTTGTGTCCGTCAGGGGAAGAAGCATAGCCGTGGTGGTGGTGTGTGTGTTTTTTTACGGGTGTGTGGTCTTGTGTCAGCGGGGAGGGGAGAAACCGGGGGAGATGGACACGACCTGCGAGCGAAGAGAAAATTGGTGACGTGTACACGTGGAGCACCAGCACCGACGAGCAAAGCGGCTGGTTTGGGAGGACGTGTGTGCACACATGTCGGACTGGTTTACAAGACGGGTAAACATATCCGAGTCCATCACACGAACGTGTTAGTGTACGCATGTATTTTTTTTGTGAATACGTGTATGCATGTATTTGTTCTCCGAACACATACATTGCTGGATTTGATGCTATATATTTTTGTTATCAGGTTGGATTTACCTCAGTTTGTGTCCCTCACGAACTCAGACCGTCTAAAAATGTGAAAATTGGATTCCTCCAAAAAAAACGTAAAAACAGAAAGATTAATATATAGAGTAGTATAGCATGCAGTCGAACAAAAAATATAAATTGTCTTCAGGCATTGTTGATCCCGATTCATACGAGTGCCTAATAAACCACCAACGCCCAATCTCCATGAAGCTATTGTTCCAGATTTAAAAAATGATGTCATGTTTGACGTTCCTAAGACGAACATATTGGAGGTGGTATGTATGAACTTGGCAACCACCATATACATTCTTTTGACCCGAACATTGATGCTACGAAGGAACAACAACAATTGCATCAAGTAAAATTACTCTAGAAGTGTCGGATGCTCAACATTTTAATTGTCTAAATGGCAATACAATCTGCCGATGTGGTATGCAGAATATAATCAATTTATTTTATCCTAAATTTGTATAGTTAGTTATTCCACTTCTGTTTATATGCTGGTTAGTTGCACTATATGATATAGCTAGCTATGTAGTTTTCTTTATAAAGTCGGATTAAATAATCTACCGCAAGCTACATTCGTACCTTTGTTTTGATGTAAGTTCATGCTTTTAGTCTATCGTGCTTCCCATTATCAGGCTTGATACGCCTGCGCTAGTTATATATAAAGACGCCATCTAAGTATCTCCTTGCATTGGTATGCCTGGACCGTAATGTTACCAGGATTGATAAAATATGCCATCTAAGTATAATGGTTTTAAATTTTAATGCTTGGTTTGCTTTGGCTACTTGCACCAGTTGCACAAGCAGCCTCTGTTTTTATTCCACATACCCAAGGGCAATATATTTTGACCTTCTATCTTTGTTCAACTGCAATATCTCAAATCGAAAGGCACAAACTTATTTTGAATGGTAACTAATTGGATCCGACCATGAGTGAGCCAAGGGATCGTTGTACTCCCTCGCTGTCTTTTCCAGTTTCACTCACTGCCAGAGCAAGAATACTATGTTTTGGCGGGGTTTCTTCTGGAAACAAAGACAACATATCTCGATGTGAAATGCTTCGACCATCACGTTTTAATGTTAGCCATTATTAGGTTTATGAAAAAGTGTTTCACTACTACCATGCTTCTATTCTACATGTTCTTTTTGTCATAGGATGCATGTGACATCATTAGTATTAAGTATGAGGTAGGGGTTTTATGCCTTTCGGTAGATCTCAAGGTCTCATTGAGTTTTATGGATAATAGATATGCATGTGTGCTGGTATTAATCTGACCATGTTTATGTATATGGGTGACGTGTTTTTCCATAAATTTGTCTGTTTGCAATTTATCTTTTGCCGAGGCAAAGGAAATGGTGTGTGTGTGGGGGAGAACTAATATACTTTAGGACGATGGCTTAATTGCAGGCAGGAAAAAAGATTTGGAATGTATATGGCAAAATGAAGGACAACAATATCAAAACCTGGTCTACAGAAACCAAACACCCCTACGATGAAGAGTTGTTTAGACGATGAAATCATGGTCAATATTGATGGAACATGCCGTGATGGCTCTACCTAATATCACCACCTTCATGTTTTTCCTGTTGGTAGCAGATACAAGACTCAGCTAGGGGTTAAGAGACCAGCTCTACCTATATGATGCATCTCTGCTAAAATAGTTTGCCTTATAAAGCCAATATCATCAAGTGATTTCATAACTTTCTTTTGAGCTATCATGCTACCATGTAATGAAATATATAATGTTGTGTACTAAGTACCTATTAAATTGGCTCTAAATCACTCTCACTTTCATGGCTCACTCTCGCTTTTTGCACCATGGGCGCAACGGGTCGTCTAGCATGAACAAAGGGCAAGCATATGCTTTCGCCTTCAAATGCAATTCCAAGGGTCTGCGCCTGATCGTCTACTCAATATAAGCAAAAGCCCCTTGTTATATAACTTAATATTAGTATAAATGCCTACCAAAACTTCTGTGGTTATCATCCTTTTGAATCTTATGTAACCCACTAAGATCATACTGTGCATTTAGCTATCGGTTATTTGCTGCTTAGACTGCTATGTGGTATGCTTTTGAAACAACCATGATAAAAGAAATATATGCTTTCGTCTTCAACTGCACGTCCAAAGGCCTCTGCATGACTGCCTATCAAATCTAAACAGATCACAAGAATCCTTTCCTACATGACTTAGTGCATCATTTTTGATCTTATCATCTTATGTAAAACAAACCATGACAATCCTGTGCGTATGACTATCGCTTACTCGCTGCCTATAGTATCATGAGCTATGTTTTTCGAACAACAATATGTTAATGCACACTCTTTCAATACTTGGCTTACACTCGGCCTTTGCGCCATTGGCGCAACGGGTCATCTAGTGTGTAGAAATCCTGGGCGGGCCATGGCCCAGTTGAGCCCCAACGAAGCTCCGCCCCTGCCAACACGGACCCCGGCTTCGCCCAAGCCGAGTTCACAACCGTCACGATCACCTTGTCGACTTGCAGCCAGCGTGCGTGCCAAGCTGCAAATAGCCTCAATAGTGTGCGTGCTTGCGGCACAGTCCTCTCTCTCGAGGACACGCTCGTGTTATTTGTGTGGGACAAAAAGATAGAAGAAATGTAGGCGCGCTTCATGTGTTTGATGAAATGCCCATAAAGACAGTGAGAAGGAAGAAGAAAGAGGGTGAGTAGGAGAGAGAAATACCAACCACAAGGACGAAGACCAGCCAAAACCGTGCTGAGTCAACAACAATACCGGATCAGCCGAGACGAGGGACTAAACTTGTCCGGTTTCAAGAGTTAAGGATGCAAAATGACTGGTTTTGAAGCTGAGGGACGAAATTTAGACTCCTCAAAAAATTGAAGGATGAAAAGTATACTTTTCTCTATATATTATGCATAATTTTGTATGGATTTAGGGGATGCATATGAGAGAGTTGTATGTGGAGAAAGAAATATGAGGCGTGCCCGGTCACTGTCCACGGACACGCCCGGCTCGTCCGCGGGCGTTTGATGGATCGGATTTGCCAAGTCCGACCGTACATGCTCTTAATTCCTTCACATTTTCGAAAATAAATATGTTCCTTCGCTGAATCTGAATAGGTATGTACCACCTCAATCCACCATCTGGTTATTCGATGTTTTCATCCGGAATTCTTTCTCTGTTTCTGCTTGCCTGCCAGTAATTTGGGTGCGACGATTGGAGTTGGAAGCGAAAGCCCGATTGCTTGGTCTCTGATTCATCAGGAGGGACGACTAGACCAGGCCCTGGACCGGACTATCAGAGCGCCACGCGCTACTGCCTCATATCTTCTTCTCAAATCTATCAAAGTTGTTTCATCCTTCTTTTTTTCGGTGTTCTGTTTTTCATACTCCCAAACAGTAACTGGTATTTGCCTCTTAGATTTCTTGTTTGCAATGTCTTTTAGTTATAGAATGTACTACTTTTTATTTACAATGAGAATCACTTTTCGACAAGATGTAGTTCTTCAAACTTGTACTGCCAACATGTCCTAATTTCCTTTTTTTTTTAATATCGTTTCCTAATTTCCATTGCTATCGAGGGCCTAATTTTTGATTTTGTACCGGGCCCCTGTTTTCTCGCGTACGGCCCTGAGGAGGAGGGTGCACGTACACAAGCGGGTGCTTTTGCGCCGACCACCGCCGCGTACCATGCGTGAGTCGACGGGCGCGGCTGTCATGGAAAGTGGCCTGACGCACGCCGTCCAGCTTGAGCTCAGCCTGGAGATACAAATTTACTCTTAGTCCACCACCTCAATGTCACTTTAATCTGTCTCTGAAACATGTCTCTTGTCACTAACTTGGTTCATCTTTCTCCTAATATGATTTATTTTATGTTCTTACCTAGGCTTCATGGGCACCTTGCGCGCGGTCCTCGCATGTATATAATTTTTATGTATTCTCAATAGTGTGGCTCTTTTTCGTTCAATTTCTTCCTCTTGAAGAAAAAGCGATCTCGTCGGTGCCCACCGCCGTCCTCTGACGGCTCCCCTCCGCTGACGACCTCGGTCGTCGGTGGTGAGGGGGGCGCCGGATCCATGCGTGTGGATAGTTTTAGTCAAAGTAGCTTAGTTTTTAGGCCGTTCATCGTCTCGGCGGTGACGGTGGCGGCGGTGGTGTTGAATAAAGTTTCTACAGATCCTACTCCGACGAGGCGACCGCTCCTATGGTTGGGATAAATTTGGAATTCAGTCTGTTCAAATAAGGATGGTGCTGCCGCGGCATCCTCGTGGAGGGCATGTGCCCTCGGGCTTCGCCGTTGCGACGATATTTGCTCCAGTGACGGCGTGGAGCTTGGGAGGTAGTCCAAGAGCGAATGCAAATTGTGGTATGCATGAGCGGCATCTGAAAGATGGTGGATCGTGTGCTGGGTTCGTGATACGTGGATGGCAGGTATGGTTTTCTTCTCCGACGTCTTAATCATGTGGGGGTGCCAATCTGGAGTTCGATAGAGTGTTTGGAGTGTGCCCCGGTCATATTCGTTCAACGTTAATGGTTTTGCCTTCGGCGAGCCATCTTGAAGGTCGGCAAAACTACATATCAGTGCCGGAGTCGCGTTGAGCTTGGGTGTGTAGGTGATTCGTTATTTTTTCTTTGGTGGTTGCTATGGTGGTGCCAGAGGCAGATGATGAGCTTTTGTGTTAAGCTTAGAGGTTTCTTCGATCTTATTTGTATTTTACTTCTTGGCTGGTGTTTCTTTGTGCAAAGACTTGCGTTCTGCTATATTTTTGGTTTGCCGGGTCTGCACATACGTGGTTTGTAATATGATTCGTATGATATAAATGAGACACGTATTACCATTAAAAACTTGTTAGAATTAATCCGAGGCAACTGTTAATCTACCGAGGACCAAGCAATCACACGAGCACGATACGGAGATTTGTTAACGAGGTTCACCATCTCGGCTACATCCCGGGGCCTGACTACGGGCGTTCCTCCCCATGACACCACTACAATACCGCACACCAGCCGCCCGGGCGCCGGCACACGCCGTCGGCTCTCCCGCGTGCCTGTGCTATTATGTTGGCATAGGTTACATTATGTGTTTACCCTCGCTATATGTGAGAGGCCTAGAATACAAGTGTCCTATTATGACACAACTCCTACTGTGTCTACACACAGTCCAAAATCAAGTCCAACTGTAACCTACCTTGTACAATAATATTCGACACAACTCTAACAAACTTCACCTTGGCGAATATTCTCCACCACCTTTGATTCATCCATGTGTCGAACCTCCATGTACATTGGACTTGATATACGCCATGAGCACCACTGCTACTCCCAGACTCCACGTGACTCCACCTGCAACTGTAGTTCCTTCTCGTCTTCTTCACAGTCAACACTCGAGCAAAATTAAATTCCTCATTACTCTACTTTGTGCTCCCAACTTTCGGAGAATCCATTCAACGCCATCATACACCGACCACTGTCTGCGTGAAAGTGAACAACTCACATATTGAACGCCACATATAAGAGTTACCTGAGCTCAACGTCACCGCTCTTTCTTGAATGCTTGTCTGAAACTTGAAGGAATTTCACCGTCGCCCTGTGTCACCCTGAATCAAATTCACAGTTGTCACATCCTTTTCCCGGATAGTCTCTGACATGTCCCATAGCTATAGCACTCCGCCTCCTTTTGTACTTGTCATTCGCACTTTGTCATGTGCACTGAACACCATAGAATATACGGCCATGTACTGTCTTAGCATTTGACATTAAGACTTTCTGCCACTTTCACAGATTCTCCATGGTCAACTCCTGTCCATCAACTAGCACCGATAGACTCAATCACCAACTTGAATCTGGTACTCGCCAACACTGTTTCAGCACCCTCTGCACACTTTATCCGACCACATGTCTGATCACCAGTGCCTTGGTCCGTCGCTGTGTCCCGTGCTTACCGCACGCCTCGCCGCTATCACCGCATCAGGCCTCTGCTGTCCTGGCCGATTCTCCCGGGTAGCTAGCCCATATACTGCCTCAACCCCCACTGCAGAGACCATCGATCATCATCGACCGATGCCGTGTATCACGTCTCCATCAAACCACTGGGCCCCAGTCCGCCCCACGTGTGATGGCCCACAAGTGTATGGGATCAATTTTAGTCTTTTCAATAAGTAAGAGTGTCGAACCCAACGAGGAGTAGAAGGAAATGATAAGCGGTTTTCAGTAAGGTAATGTCTGCAAGCACTAAAATTTTAAGTAGCAAGTAGTTTGATAGCAAGATATTTTGTAACGAGCAAGTAATGATAATAGCAACAAAAGTGTAGTAAGGTAGCCCAATCCTTTGGAGGCAAAGGACAGGCCAAAACAGCCTCTTATAATAAGCGAAGCATTCTTAGAGAATTAGAGGGATGTCTATCTAAGTGGGAGTTCTTTAAGTAATATGATTAATTGAACCTAAATTTATCATGAACTTAGTACCTGATAGTATCTTGCTTGTTTATGTATGATTGTAGATAAATGGCCCGTGCTGTTGTTCCGTTGAATTTTAATGCGTTCCTTGAGAAAGCAAAGTTGAAAGATGATGGTAGCAATTACACGGACTGGGTCCGTAACTTGAGGATTATCCTCATTGCTGCACAGAAGAATTATGTCCAGGAAGCACCGCTGGGTGCCAGGCCTGCTGCTGGAGCAACACCAGATGTTATGAACGTCTGGCAGAGCAAAGCTGATGACTACTCGATAGTTCAGTGTGCCATGCTTTACGGCTTAGAATCGGGACTTCAACGACGTTTTGAACGTCATGGAGCATATGAGATGTTCCAGGAGTTGAAGTTAATATTTCAAGCAAATGCCCGGATTGAGAGATATGAAGTCTCCAATAAGTTCTATAGCTGCAAGATGGAGGAGAACAGTTCTGTCAGTGAACATATACTCAAAATGTCTGGGTATAATAATCACTTGATTCAATTGGGAGTTAATCTTCTAGATGATTGCGTCATTGACAGAATTCTCCAATCACTACCACCAAGCTACAAGAGCTTCGTGATGAACTATAATATGCAAGGGATGAATAAGACTATTCCCGAGCTCTTCGCAATGCTGAAAGCTGCGGAGGTAGAAATCAAGAAGGAGCATCAAGTGTTGATGGTCAACAAGACCACTAGTTTCAAGAAAAAGGGCAAAGGGAAGAAGAAGGGGACCTTAAAAAAGAACAACAAGCAAGTTGCTCCTCAAGAGAAGAAACCCAAACCTGGACCTAAGCCTGAAATAGAGTGCTTCTACTGCAAGCAGACTGGTCACTGGAAGCGGAACTTCCCCAAGTATTTGGCGGATAAGAAGGATGGCAAGGTGAACAAAGGTATATGTGATATACATGTTATTGACGTGTACCTTACTAATGCTCGCAGTAGCACCTAGGTATTTGATACTGGTTCTGTTGCTAATATTTGCAACTCGAAATAGGGACTACGGATTAAGCGAAGATTGGCTAAGGACGAGGTGACGATGCGCGTGGGAAATGGTTCCAAAGTCGATGTGATCGCAGTCGGCACGCTACCTCTACATCTACCTTCGGGATTAGTATTAGACCTAAATAATTGTTATTTGGTGCCAGCGTTAAGCATGAACATTATATCTGGATCTTGTTTGATGCGAGACGGTTATTCATTTAAATCAGAGAATAATGGTTGTTCTATTTATATGAGTACTATCTTTTATGGTCATGCACCCTTGAAGAGTGGTCTATTCTTATTGAATCTCGATAGTAGTAACACACATATTCATAATGTTGAAGCCAAAAGATGCAGAGTTGATAATGATAGTGCAACTTATTTGTGGCACTGCCGTTTAGGTCATATCGGTGTAAAGCGCATGAAGAAACTCCATACTGATGGACTTTTGGAACCACTTGATTATGAATCACTTGGTACTTGCGAACCGTGCCTCATGAGCAAGATGACTAAAACGCCGTTCTCCGGAACTATGGAGAGAGCAACAGATTTGTTGGAAATCATACATACAGATGTATGTGGTCCGATGAATATTGAGGCTCGTGGCGGATATCGTTATTCTCTCACCTTCACAGATGACTTAAGCAGATATGGGTATATCTACTTAATGAAACATAAGTCTGAAACGTTTAAAAAGTTCAAAGAATTTCAGAGTGAAGTTGAAAATCATCGTAACAAGAAAATAAAGTTTCTACGATTTGATCGTGGAGGAAAATATTTGAGTTACAAGGTTGGTGTACATTTGAAACAATGCGGAATAGTTTCGCAACTCACGCCACCCGGAACACCACACCGTAATGGTGTGTCCGAACGTCGTAATCGTACTTTACTAGATATGGTGCGATCTATGATGTCTCTTACTGATTTACCGCTATCGTTTTGGGGTTATGCTTTGGAGACGGCCGCATTCACGTTAAATATGGCACCATCAAAATCCGTTGAGACGACGCCTTATGAACTATGGTTTGGCAAGAAACCAAAGTTGTCATTTCTGAAAGTTTGGGGCTGCGATGCTTATGTGAAAGAGCTTCAACCTGATAAGCTCGAACCCAAATCGGAGAAATGTGTCTTCATAGGATATCCAAAGGAGACTATTGGATACACCTTCTATCACAGATCCGAAGGCAAGACTTTTGTTGCTAAGTTCGGAAACTTTCTAGAGAAGGAGTTTCTCTCGAAAGAAGTGAGTGGGAGGAAAGTAGAACTTGACGAGGTAACTGTACCTGCTCCCTTATTGGAAAGTAGTGCATCACAGAAAACTGTTTCTGTGACACCTACACCAATTAGTGAGGAAGCTAATGATAATGATCATGAAACTTCAGAACAAGATACTACTAAACCTCGTAGATCAACCAGAGTGAGATCCGCGCCAGAGTGGTACGGTAATCCAGTTCTGGAAGTCATGCTACTAGATCATGATGAACCTACGAACTATGAAGAAGCGATGGTGAGCCCAGATTCCGTAAAATGGTTTGAGGCCATGAAATCTGAGATGGGATCCATGTATGAGAACAAAGTGTGGACTTTGGTTGACTTGCCCAATGATCGGCAAGCAATAGAGAATAAATGGATCTTCAAGAAGAAGACTAACACCGACGGTAATATTACTGTCTACAAAGCTCGACTTGTCGCAAAAGGGTTTCGGCAAGTTCAAGGGGTTGACTACGATGAGACCTTCTCGCCCGTAGTGATGCTTAAGTCTGTCCGAATCATGTTAGCAATTGCCGCATTTTATGATTATGAAATTTGGCAGATGGATGTCAAAACTGCATTCCTGAATGGATTTCTGGAAGAAGAGTTGTATATGATGCAACCGGAAGGTTTTGTCGATCCAAAGGGAGCTAACAAAGTGTGCAAGATCCAGCGATCCATTTATGGACTGGTGCAAGCCTCTCGGAGTTGGAATAAACGCTTTGATAGTGTGATCAAAGCATTTGGTTTTATACAGACTTTTGGAGAAGCCTGTATTTTCAAGAAAGTGAGTGGGAGCTCTGTAGCATTTCTGATATTAGGATGACATATTACTGATTGGAAATGATATAGAATTTCTGGATAGCATAAAGGGATAGTTGAATAAGAGTTTTTCAATGAAAGACCTCGGTGAAGCTGCTTACATATTAGGCATAAAGATCTATAGAGATAGATCAAGACGTTTAATTGGACTTTCACAAAGTACATAACTTGACAAGATTTTGAAGAAGTTCAAAATGGATCAAGCAAAGAAAGGGTTCTTGCCTGTGTTACAGGGTGTGAAGTTGAGTCAGACTCAATGCCCGACCACTGCAGAAGATAGAGAGAAAATGAAAGATGTTCCCTATGCTTCAGCCATAGGCTCTATCATGTATGAAATGCTGTGTACCAGACCTGATGTGTGCCTTGCTATAAGTCTAGCAGGGAAGTACCAAAGTAATCCAGGAGTGGATCACTGGACAGTGGTCAAGAACATCCTGAAGTACCTGAAAAGGACTAAGGATATGTTTCTCGTATATGGAGGTGACAAAGAGCTCATCGTAAACAGTTACGTTGATGCAAGCTTTGACACTGATCCGGACGATTCTAAATCGCAAACCGGATACGTGTTTACATTAAACGGTGGAGCTGTCAGTTGGTGCAGTTCTAAACAGAGCGTCATGGCGGGATCTACGTGTGAAGCGGAATACATAGCTGCTTCGGAAGCAGCGAATGAAGGAGTCTGGATGAAGGAGTTAATATCCGATCTAGGTGTCATACCTAGTGCATCGGGTCCAATGAAAATCTTTTGTGACAATACTGGTGCAATTGCCTTGGCGAAGGAATCCAGATTTCACAAGAGAACCAAGCACATCAAGAGACGCTTCAATTCCATTCGGGATCTAGTCCAGGTGGGAGACATAGAGATTTGCAAGATACATAGGGATCTGAATGTTGCAGACCCGTTGACTAAGCCTCTTCCATGAGCAAAACATGATCAGCACCAAGGCTCCATGGGTGTTAGAATCATTACTGTGTAATCTAGATTATTGACTCTAGTGCAAGTGGGAGAATGAAGGAAATATGCCCTAGAGGCAATAATAAAGTTATTATTTATTTCCTTATATCATGATAAAAGTTTATTATTCATGCTAGAATTGTATTAATCGGAAACATAATACATGTGCGAATACATAGACAAACAGAGTGTCACTAGTATGCCTCTACTTGACTAGCTCGTTAATCAAAGATGGTTATGTTTCCTAACCATGGACAAAGAGTTGTTATTTGATTAACGGGATCACATCATTAGTTGAATGATCTGATTGACATGACCCATTCCATTAGCTTAGCACCCGATCGTTTAGTATGTTGCTATTGCTTTCTTCATGACTTATACATGTTCCTATGACTATGAGATTATGCAACTCCCGTTTGCCAGAGGAACACTTTGTGTGCTACCAAACGTCACAACGTAACTGGGTGATTATAAAGGAGCTCTACAGGTGTCTCCAAAGGTACATGTTGGGTTGGCGTATTTCGAGATTAGGATTTGTCACTCTGATTGTCGGAGAGGTATCTCTGGGCCCTCTCGGTAATGCACATCACTTAAGCCTTGCAAGCATTGCAACTAATGAGTTAGTTGTGGGATGATGTATTACAGAACGAGTAAAGAGACTTGCCGGTAACGAGATTGAACTAGGTATAGGATATCGACGATCGAATCTCGGGCAAGTAACATACCGATGACAAAGGGAACAACGTATGTTGTTATGCGGTCTGACCGATAAAAGATCTTCGTAGAATATGTAGGAGCCAATATGAGCATCCAGGTTCTGCTATTGGTTATTGACCGGAGACGTGTCTCGGTCATGTCTACATTGTTCTCGAACCCGTAGGGTCCGCACGCTTAAGGTTTCGATGACAGTTATATTATGAGTTTATGCGTTTTGATGTACCAAAGGTTGTTCGAAGTCCCGGATGTGATCACGGACATGATGAGGAGTCTTGAAATGGTCGAGACATAAAGATTGATATATTGGAAGCCTATGTTTGGATATCGGAAGTGTTCCGGGTGAAATCGGGATTTTACCGGAGTACCGGGAGGTTACTGGAACCCCCGGGAGGTATATGGGCCTTAGTGGGCCTTAGTGGAAGAGAGGAGAGGTGGCCAGAGATGGGCCGCGCGCCCCTCCCCCCTGGTCCGAATAGGACAAGGAGAGGGGGCCGGCCCCCCTTCCTCCTCTCTCTCCTCTTTTCCCCCCTCCGCGAATCCTATTCCAACTAGGAAAGGGGGGGGGAGCCCTACTCCCGAAGGGAGTAGGACTCCTCCTGGCGCGCCCTATGATGGCCGGCCGGCCCCCCTCCCTTGAGCCTTTATATACGGAGGCAGGGGAACCCCCTAGAGACACAAGTTGATCCACGTGATCATATTCTTAGCCATGTGCGGTGCCCCCTTCCACGATAGTCCTCGATAATATTGTAGCGGTGCTTAGGCGAAGCCCTGCGACAGTAGCACATCAAGATTGTCACCACGCCGTCGTGCTGACGGAACTCTTCCCCAACACTTTGCTGGATCGGAGTCCGGGGATCGTCATCGAGCTGAACGTGTGCTAGAACTCGGAGGTGCCGTAGTTTCGGTGCTTGATCGGTCGGGCCGTGAAGACGTACGACTACATCAACCAAGTTAACGCTTCCGTTGTCGATCTACAAGGGTACATAGATCACACTCTCCCCTCTCCTTGCTATGCATCACCATGATCTTGCGTGTGCGTAGGATTTTTTTTGAAATTACTACATTCCCCAATAGTTTGAACCACCATCAGTCATTAAATATCTAGGGACTCCAAACCTTGGGAAAATAACTTCTTTAAGCATTTTAATAGAGGTGTTGTGATCAACACTACTAGTTGGAATAGCTTCTACCCACTCAGTAACATAATCAACAGCAACCAAAATATGAGTATACCCATTAGAAGAAGGAAAAGGTCCCATGTAATCTAATCCCCAAACATCAAATGGTTCAACAACAAGTGAATAATTCATAGGCATTTGTTGACACTTACCAATATTACCTATTCTTTGACATTCATCACAAGATGAGACGAACATACGAGCATCCTTGAAGAGAGTAGGCCAATAAAACCCAGATTGCAATACCTGGTGAGCAGTTCAGTCTCCCGCATGATGTCCTCCATAAGCTTCAGAGTGACATTTCCGTAGGATTTGTCCCTGTTCATGCTCAGGTATGCAACGTCTAATAATACCATCTACCCCTTCTTTATAAAGATGTGGGTCATCCCAAAAGTAATGTCTTAAATCATAGAAGAATTTTTTTCTTTTGTTGGTATGTGAAGCTAGGTGGTATGTATTTAGCAATAATATAATTAGTATAGCTGGCCAAATGGGCCATTTTTTCGGGCCGGCCCATGAGCACGCCGGCACGACCCGCCTTGGGCCAGGCACGACACATGCTAAATGGGCCGGGCCCGACATGCGGCACGCCCTGGGCTTGGAGGCTGGGCATCCGGGCCGGCACGGCACGCCCCGATTATATTTTATTTTTATTTTTATACATCTATATATGGCCCAACATGTCAAAATATGCTTTAAAACGCCCAGTGCGTCAAATAACATGCTGAAAATATGCGGCCCACTGTGCTAAATGGGCCAACGTGTCAGCCGTTTACTTGCCCGTATAGTAATCGTGCCCTGGCGGGCCATGTCGGGCCAGGCACGATTATGATGGGCCGGGCCGTGCCGTACCGGGCCGGCCCGTTTGGCCAGGTATGATAATTAGCATAGTCAGCATTCCAAGGAGTATTATGAGAAACGTTTATTGCAGCTAATTGTTCACCAGGAAAGCTATCATCAATAGGTAGTGGGTCATCAAGAATATTCTCCAACCTAGACAGGTTATCAGCTATGGGGTTCTCAGCTCCTTTTCTATCAGTGATATGCTAATCAAATTCTTGTAGCAAAAGAACGCAGCGAATAAGTCTAGGTTTGGCATCTTTCTTTTCCATAAGATATTTAATATCAACATGATCGGTGTGAATAGTCACTTTAGAATTAACAATATAAGATCCAAATTTATCACAAGCAAACACCACTGCTAAGAGTTCTTTTTCAGTAGTAGCATAATTGCGTTGAGCACTGTCTAGAGTTTTACTAGCATAATGAATAATATTTAATTTCTTATCAACTCTTTGTCCTAGAACAACACCAACAACATGATCACTAGCATCACACATAATTTCAAAAGGCAAGTTCCAATCAGGTGGTTGAACAATAGGTGCCGAAATTAAGGCTTTCTTAAGTGTTCCAAAGGCTTCTAAACAATTATCATCAAAGACAAACAGAATATCCTTTTGCAAGAGATTTGTAAGTGGCCTAGAAATTTTAGATAAGTCTTTGATAAATCTCCTATAGAAACCATCATGACCAAGGAAATTACGAATACCTTTAATATCTTTAGGACACAACATTTTCTCAATTGCATCAACCTTAGCTTTATCCACCTCAATACCTCATTCAGAAATTTTATGTCCCAAGACAATACCTTCATTAACCATAAAGTGGCACTTCTCCCAATTCAAGACAAGATTAGTTTGCTCACATCTCTGCAAAACTCGATCAAGATTGCTTAAACAATCATCAAAAGACTTCCCATAAACGGAAGAGTCATCCATAAAAACCTCAACAATCTTTTCACAAAAGTCAGAGAATATAGCAGTCATACATCTTTGAAAGGTAGCAGGTGCATTGCATAAACCAAAAGGCATATGTCTATAAGCATAAGTTCCGAAAGGACAAGTGAAAGTGGTCTTTTCTTGATCAGGTTGTGAAACAGATATTTGCAAAAAACCAGAATATCCATCAAGGAAGCAAAAATATGTGTGCTTAGACAATCTTTCTAGCATTTGATCAATAAAAGGCAGAGGGTAATGACCTTTTCTAGTTGCTTTATTGATTTTTCTAAAATCAATTACCATTATATAGCCTGTAACAATTCTTTGTGGAATAAGTTCATTCTTATCGTTAGGAACAACAGTAATACCTCCTTTCTTAGGGACACATTGAACATGACTTACCCATCTACTATCAGCTATAGGATAGATTATACATGCTTCTAGAAGTTTTAATATTTCTGTTGTTACCACTTCTTTCATCTTTGGATTTAACCGACGTTGGTGATCAACAACGGGTTTAGCATCAGGTTCCATATTAATTGCTGACATAGAGTGGGAGTAATGCCCTTAAGATCATCAAGAGTATATCCAATAGCAGCCCTATGCTTCCTCAGAACTTTCAATAATCTTTCTTCTTCATGTTCTGAAAGGTTAGCGCTAATAATAAAAGGATATATCTTATTTTCATCAAGATAGGCATATTTCAAAGTGTCTGGCAATTGTTTTAATTCAAACACAGGATCACCTTTAGGTGGAGGAGGACCTCCTAGAGTTTCAATAGGTAAATTGTGTTTAAGAGGAGGACGTTGTTCAAAGAAAATCTTATCTATTTCATTTCTTTCATGCATATGTAAATCATTTTCGTGGTCTAACAAATATTGTTCTAAAGGATCAGTAGGAGGTACAACAATAGAAGCAAGACCAATAATTTCATCCTCACTAGGCAATTCTTTTTTATGAGGTTTTTTTACTAAACTTGGAAAAGTTAAACTCACGAGACTCATCACCAAAGCTAACACCGACAGTTTGTTTCTCACAATCTATTCTAGCATTGACGGTGTTCAAGAAAGGTTTACCAAATATAATGGGACAAAAATCATCTTGTGGGGAACCAAGAACAAGAAAATCAGTGGGGTATTTTATTTTCCCACACAAGACTTCAACATCTCTAACAATCCCAAGTGGTGTGATGGTGTCTCTATTAGCAAGTTTAATAGTAACATCTATGTCTTCTATCTCAGCGGGTGCTATATCATCCATAATTTCTTGATATAAGGTAAAAGGAATAGCACTCACGCTAGCACCTATGTCACATAAACCATGATAATAGTGATCTCCTATTTAACTGAGACAACGGGCATGCCAACAATGGGTCTATGTTTATCTTTCTCATCGGGTTTGGTAATTCTAGCAGCTTCATCACATATGTAAATAACATGCCCATCTATATTATCGACCAAGAGATCCTTAACCATAGCAACACTAGGTTCTACCTTGTTTTGTTCAGCTGGTTTAGGTGTTCTAATATAGCTTTTGTTGACCACTTGAAACTTTAGCGTGTTCTTTCATCCTAACAGGGAAAGGCGGTTTCTCAATATAAGCAGGGGGAACAACTGGATCAACATTATAGATAATAGTTTCGTCTTTAGCTATCACTGGTTCTTTAATTTCTTCTTTAATAGGTGGGTGATATTTGAACCACTTCTTCTTAGGGAGATCAACATGAGTAGCAAAAGATTCACAAAAGGAAGCTACTATCTCAGAGTCAAGCCCATATTTAGTGCTAAACTTTTGAAAAGCATCGGTATTCATAAAAGATTTAACACAATGAAACTTAAGCTTAATACCTGACTCTTTACCTTCGTCTAGTTCCCAATCTTCAGAGTTGCGTTTAATTCTTTCTAAAAGCTCCCACCAGAATTCAATAGTCTTCTTCATAAAGGAACCAGTACAAGAAGTATCGAGCATGGATTGATCATTGTGAGAAAGTCAAGCATAAAAATTCTGAATAATAATTTCTCTTGAGAGCTCATGGTTGGGGCATGAATATAACATTGACTTAAGCCTCCCCCAAGCTAGAGCGATACTTTCTCATTCACGAGGCCAAAAATTATATATATAATTCTGATCACGATGAACTAGATGCATAGGATATTTTTTTGGTGAAACTCCAACTTTAATCGATTCCAATTCCAAGATCCAATATCATCGCATAGCCTATACCATGCCAATGCTTTTCCCTTCAAAGATAAAGGGAAAACCTTCTTCTTAGCTTCATCTCCGGGTAAACCTGCAAGCTTAAATAATCCACAAATTTCTTCCACATATATCAAGTGCATATCAGGATGTTCGGATCCATCTCCTGCATAAGGATTAGCTAGCAGTTGTTCTGTCATAGCCGAAGGAATTTAATATTCAATATTTTCAGTAGGTGCAGTAGGCTGAGGGGCAACTAATTGTGGTTTCGGTCGAGGTGAAGATACCCCTAACAAACCCCTCAAAGGATTGTTCTCCATAGTCACAAGTAACAATAAATTTTAGCACATTGTAATAATTTTTCCTTACCAGTTTCCACTTACCAAGAGCGCTTCACTCCCCAGCAAAGGTGCCAGAAAAGAGCCTTGATGACCCACAAGTGTATGGGATCAATTGTAGTCTTTTCAATAAGTAAGAGTGTCGAACCCAACAAGGAGCAGAAGGAAATGATAAGCGGTTTTCAGCAAGGTAATGTTTGCAAGCACTGGAATTGTAAGTAGCAAGTAGTTTGATAGCAAGATATTTTGTAACGAGCAAGTAACGATAAAAGAAACAGAAGTGCAGCAAGGTAGCCAATCATTTGGAGGCAAAGGACATACCAAAACGGTCTCTTATAATAAGCAAAGCGTTCTTGAGGGTACACGGGAATTTCATCTAGTCACTTTCATCATGTTGGTTTGATTCGTGTTCGCTACTTTGATAATTTGATATGTGGGTGGAACGGTGCTTAGGTGTTGCTCTTACTTGAGCAAGCCTCCTACTTATGATTAACCCCCTCGCAAGCATCCACAAGTACGAGAAATGTATTAAGAATAAATTCTAACCATAGCATTAAACTTTTGGATCCAATTTGTCTCTTATGGAATAACGCATAAACTAGGGTTTAAGCTTCTGTCACTCTCGCAACCCATCATCTAATAACTACTCCACAATGCATTTCCTTAGGCCCAAATATGGTGAAGTGTCATGTAGTCGACGTTCACATGACACCACTAAGGGAATCACAACATACATACTATCAAAATATCGAACACATATCAAGTTCACATGATTACTTGCAACATGATTTCACTTGTGACCTCAAGAACAAAAGAAACTAGTCACAAATGTTAATCATGCTCAAGATCAGAGGGGTATTAAATAGCATATTGGATCTGAACATATGATCTTCCACCAAATAAACCATATAGTAATCAACTACAAGATGTAATCAACACTACTTGTCACCCACAACTACCAATCTGAGGTTTCGGTTCAAAGATTGAATACAAGAGATGAACTAGGGTTTGAGAGGAGATGGTGCTGTTGAAGATGTTGATGGAGATTGCCCTCCCCAAGATCGGAGAGTTGTTGGTGATGATGATGACAACGATTTCCCCCTCCGGGAGGGAAGTTCCCCCAGCGTAATCACTTCGCCCGAGGACAAAAGTGCTCCTGCCCAAGTTCTGCCTCGAGACAGCAACGCTTCATCCCGAAAGTTCTCTCCTCATTTTTTTGTAGGTCAAAATGATTTATATAGCGCCGGGAGCTGAAGGGAACGCGGGAGACGAAACAAAGAGAGCTTTATTACCAAAAGATGGCTCTCCCACCTCTCCCCCTCTCCTCTCCCACCAACAATGGCGATCTCTAACCTCCAACAATGGAGGGGCTTCTACATTGGGATTTCTCCCCTGGCCAAGCAGTGGAGACACAGGTGCGCAAAAGGTTTGGTTCTACCGTTCATTTCTCCCCTATCGGAGGTGCAAGAGAATTCTTCCTAGTGGTGGCTTTCTCCTCTGCCTCCTTCCCTCTCTCGGTTGAATCAGTGGGTCTTGCCCTCCAATGTTGCATTGGTGGATCCTCTTTGGGTTTCAATGTCAAGCATCTTGCTGGTCGGCAATTTCGTTTTTCTGTGGCCTCAAACAAAGTTGGTCATTTTGTGTATGGTCTTAAGGATCGGATCTGGCCAGATTTTGTTTGTCATTTCAAGCTCTATAGGCACAATGTATGGTTTAATTCTCACTCAGATCAAAGTTGGCATTCTGACCATGAGCTTACTGAGTTGGTCTCACGTTCTCCTTTGGCTATCAAGACAAGGTTTAATTTTCTATCTTCGGAGGATCATCAACATAATCATTCAGCCAAGGAGCTTGCAAAGTTTGGTCTTCTTCATCCTCAGTCAAGTAATGTTGTTGGCCATGATTCAAACATTCCATTGGATCATTCGTTGGTTCATACCGACAAGGTTATTTTTGGTAGTTTTCAATCGGATATTTCCTTGCATGAAAAAGATAATAATTCTATCTGTTTTGGCAACTTCAAATCAGTCATTACACCTCACAATCAAGAGCATCAATCAAAATTTATTGGCACTAATTACCGGTCCTCTTATTGGGAGTCCATTCCAACATTTATTCTTCTACACATCATGGATTTCCGACAGGCGGGATATGATGATTCGCATATTGCAAAAGTTTGGGCCTTGGACTCGGTTCCATCTGTGGATTTTATTCTCAATAAAGTCAAAATGTGCTCACGTTGCAACCAACTGGGCCATCTTGGGCCAAATTGCCCTATCCAGGCCGTCGACACTCAGTCCGACCAGATAAAAAATTTGGAGCCTAACCCGGCCCGGCGGCCTCCTGTGAACAGCTCAAATAATTCACATCAAGGTTTCTCTTGCATAATTTGTTCCTCTCTCGGTCATTCCGCGGATTTCTGCCCTTCCAAATTATTTTGCCAACATTGCCATCTATTAGGACACTTGCCTAACAACTGTGGTAATGCTGATAGTACCTATCTTTGGTGGCAACCCAAAGGAATCTCCATGGCGATTCCCTCTCGAGAAGATGCATTTTTGGGCAAAAATAATGATCAAGATTGTATTCCTAAGCGTGCACCCCGTGTTATCAACTCAACGTCACATCAGAAGCAGATATCCACTTGCCAACGATCATTGATTACCTTCCCTGACCACAATAAAATAACAGATGAATTTGCAACCATCCGATGCAGCATCTGTGGCCGATTTGGACACCTGGAGCATTCTTGTTGGAGGGGGAGAGAGGCGCAAAGACTAATTTGGAAGCCAAAGGCAATCCCCACTACCGTTCCGCATTCCACTTCCACTACTTTGCCTGCCTCGAGAGCTCCTCCGCCGGCAACAATGGCGAACTTCCCTGTCAACGTCGTCCCATACATCCCGACAGGGATGACCATCGAGCTCGGGCCGGCCGATCGGATTGTTCGTAGCGACATGGCGGTGCATTCGCTACCTCCTCTCAACCACGACTTCCTCGCCATTGCCGAGGTGAACCACCACATTCCGTTCCACCACAAGGCTGCTCTGAGGCAGGTAATCACCGGTCTGCTGCATGAATCCAACTTTGCTCCGACTAAAATTGATGATCATCCACTAGGCATTGCTATATATGGTTTCCCTAGTCCTGTGATGCGTGACAATGTTGTGGGTACTACTTTTGAGATTGATGCTGAGGAAGAAGGGGATATGAACACTGTAGTTTCTTTTGTTCCGCATGATGAGGCACTTAATATGAGGCTCACTACTTATGGACCAGATGTGTGGCTTCTTTATATTGGCTTTCCGCAAGATTACCAAACCTACCATTACCTGCATAGATCTGTTGATGGTTTTGGTAGTCTGACGCATTGGCACAACCCAAGAGGAGACAGAAAGCTTGTCCTCCTTCGTGTTAAAGTCATTCATCTCAGGCTGGTGCCCAAGAGCTTGGTTATCCGCCAACTTGGAGGCAATCGCCATTGCTGGACAGTTTGTGTTACGATGCTGCGCAGCTCAGATTGGAATGCTCATCTGCCTGAAGTACCTCCGGCTGGTGAAGACCCACCTCCTGCAGATGGTATCCCACACCCTCTATATGGCGAAGGTCTCAATGCTGAGCAACTTTATCAGATGCAGCTTAATAATTCGATGGCTCAACAGGGTGCTGGAAACAATGTTGAAGAGGATGTGGGTGAAAATGTTGCAGCCCAGCAGGATATTGAGATCCATCCCCAATGGGGAGAATGGCCTGCACCTCCTCCTCCTGCTCCACCTGTACTTTATAACTACCAAGAGTGGCTGGCCAATGAGGGTCTACAAGTTCAAGATGGAATTCTTCCAACTAACAATCTACAAGACAGCCCTTTTGCAGCTTGGAATGACTCAATCTCTCTCAGCAGTTCAACTACAAACTCTGATTCTGATGCATTGGTGCTGGTACCAGCCTCTGTTCTGCAGGTTCTCCAGAGGAATGGGTCCCTCTATTCTGCTTCTAATGATGTGTCTCCTCCTGTCATGAACAATGAGCTGTTGGCCCCTACAACTGAGGTTCAGACACCAAGGATTCAGTTCAATATCTCTGTCACTAATGCTGGTATGAACATTCAGTTCAATGCTGACAATGAGCTCTTGAATGGTTTGCTAATTGCCGAGCCACTGTCATATGTGCCCATCACAAACTTCCTCTCAAGCTCCATCATGCCCTCTCTTGCCACTATTGGCCCTTGGGCCCATGGCTATGGAATGAGACCAACCAAGCTGGATATCACACTGTCACTTTCTGAATATAATGGCTTTGTTCAGGTTTCTTCCTGCATTGCTCAGGCTGAAGTAGATGGATCAGTCTCCACTACTGTCCAGGTTTGGTCCCTTGCTTCTGAGGAGGTACAGGCTCTTTCTGAAGACAATCCGCCTGTGGGTATTATTGCTGGGTCACAGGCTGTGGAATTCTCTGAAACTACTGCAGACCAGGAAGATTTACATGTGGCAGTCACTGAATTTCAGGCTGGATCTTCAAGGGTGGGTGCATAAAACAAACATAGCAAGAATAAAGCTCCTCTCTCTATGACCACTGTGCGTAGAAGCGCCCGCTCCAATAAATATGACGGTTTTAAGGTGCCTCCTATTACTGACAGCAGGACCAAGACTTCCAAGGTAAAACCCAAAGTCATTCCCAATGCTGTGTCTGCTGTAGTCATCACTGATATTACTGATGACCAGCCTGAAGATGGAGAAATCCCACCTCCCATGACCATTGAGCAAATTCAGAATATCGCTGTGCAGCAGTGTGCTGTCCCACCTGAAGAAGTCACTGAAGATCTGCTTATGGCAGACAAAGGGGTTGGTTCTTCTTTAACTTCAGCTTAGTGGCCGATTTATTTCCTATCTTTTATGTCTATTTTATCGAACTGGAATGTGTTATGTTGGAACATCCGGGGCATGAACTCAGACCCCAAGCTTTTGGCTTTATCCAATGCTATTGCTACTAGTGGTTGCTCAGTTATTTGTTTACAAGAAACCAAGAAAACTGCTTTTGATAACTCCTTTATTAAAACTTACTGTCCTAAACGCTTTGACAAATTTGCTTTCATCCCTTCGAGAGGGGCCTCTGGTGGTATTTTAACCTTATGGAATAGTGCTATCTTTACTGGCACGGTGTTAATTGAGGAGGAATTTGCACTTGTTACTAAGTTTCAATCCACCAAATCTGCCCAAATATGGACCCTGGTAAATATATATGGCCCCTGTCAAGGTGACTCCAGGATTGACTATACCAGCTGGTTACTTAATCTTAATATTCCCCCTAATGAAGACTGGCTCCTTGTTGGGGATTTCAACTACATCCGTAGCCCAGCTAACAAAAATAAACCTGGTGGAAACATTAATGACATGATTACTTTCAACGATTTCATTCGAACACAGGGTCTGATTGAACTCCCTCTCAAAGGCAGAACATTTACCTGGAGTAACATGCAGGAAGATCCATTACTAGAACAATTGGATTGGTTTTTCACCTCAACTAACTGGACTAATTCATACCCCAATACCATTGTAAAGCCTCTCTCTAAACCAGTTTCAGACCACATACCATGTGTAATATCCATTGAAACAAACATACCTAGAAGCAACCTTTTCAGGTTTGAGTCTTATTGGATCCAACATCCTGGTTTTATGGACTTAGTAGCTGCCTCCTGGAACAAACATGTACCTTCAGATAACTATGCCACAATAATTTCCAAGAAACTGAAAACTCTTAGATATGAGCTCAAAAAATGGAGTAAAAAAAATTTCAAAGCTAGCTTCGGCTATTGCTAACTCTAATTCTGCATTGGCTGACCTAGACTCTCTGGAAAGCAAAAGAAATCTCACAATCCAAGAGAGTAACTTCAGAAGAATTCTCAAAAATCATTTACTGAGATTATTGGAGTATCAAAAACAATATTGGAGAAAGAGATGTACTATAAGATGGGCCAAATTTGGTGATGAGGACCCAAAGTTTTTCAAGGCCATGGCATCTGAGAGGTATCGAAGGAACAATATCCCATCTCTTCAACTAGACAATGGCACCACAATTGAAGATCATATTGGAAAAGAAGCATTAATTTACCAAAGTTTCAAACAGAGATTGGGAACCTCAGGAGAATATCAAATGAAGTTTAACCTTGCAAACATTATAAAAAAGAGGAATGATCTAGACCAATTAACAGTTCCTTTCTCCAGAGAGGAAATTGACAATGTCATTAAAGAAATGCCAGCAGACAGAGCTCCAGGACCAGATGGCTTTACAGGAATATTTCTTAAGTCTTGTTGGCATATCATTAAGGAAGACTTCTACAAATTATGTGATCAATTCCATGAAGGAACTTTAAACCTTGAAAGCATCAATGAAGGATATGTCACCTTGATCCCTAAAATTGCCTCCCTAGCTACAGTCAATGACTTTAGACCCATCACTCTACTTAACTGCTATCTCAAAGTGATCACAAAGCTGCTAGCTAATCATTTGCAAAAGCTCATTCTGAAAATTATACATAGGAATCAATATGGATTCATTAAAGGCAGAGCAATCCAGGACTGTCTTGCTTGGGCATTTGAATACATACACCAGTGCCAAAACTCCAAACAAAAGATTGTGCTCCTTAAACTGGACTTTGCTAAAGCATTTGATACCATTGAGCATGATGCAATGCTGGAAATAATGAAGCACATGGGATTCAATGAAAAATGGCTTTTATGGATCAAGTCATTGTTCTCTTCTGGTAAATCTTCTGTCCTACTGAATGGAATTCCGGGTAGAAAATTTATCTGCAAAAGTGGGGTCCGATAGGGTGACCCACTTTCTCCCCTCATTTTTGTTCTTGCGGCTGATCTCTTGCAAGCAGCCATCAATGATGCCTTCAGACACGGTCTACTTCATTTACCTTTCCCTAGGCAAAACCAAATTGATTTCCCTGTCATCCAATACGCCGATGACACTATTATCATCATGCCTGCAAGCCAAGATCAAGCTCATACAATGAAAAACATTCTCACCGACTATGCAACTTCCATTGGCCTCAAAATTAACTTTCATAAATCAACATTGATTCCAATCAACTGTGATGATGCCCTAAGTAAAGATATTGCAGAAATCTTTGGATGTACAATAGGAAAGATGCCATTCACATACCTTGGATTACCACTTGGTACTTCAAAACCTTCGGTCCAGGACCTAATGCCTATTGTCTGCAATATGGAAAGAAGACTCACTTCTACATTATCTCTGATGTCCTATGGATCCAAACTTTCCTTACTGAATACGGTCATCACCTCACTTACTATATTTGCGCTCTGCATGCTAAGATTTCCTCCAAAAATCCTTGAACTCCTAGACAAACTACGAAGGAAATGCCTATGGACAAAGAAGACGGAACAGGGTGAAAAATGCAACTCTTTGGCGGCCTGGGACAGAGTCTGCAGACCAAAACAGAGTGGAGGACTTGGAGTCATTAACCTCAAACTGCAAAGTGATGCTCTCCTTCTAAAATATTTACACAAGTTTTACAACCATCTTGACCTACCTTGGGTAGAATTGATATGGACCACATACTATACCAGCAAAATACCACACGCCTCAGACCCATGTGGTTCATTCTGGTGGAGGGACATTCTCAAGCTTACTCCTATTTTTAGAGGAATCTCCAAAGTTACAGTCAACTGTGGAAACAATGTTCTCATGTGGAAAGATCTGTGGTTGGATGAAATTCTTTCTGATACACATCCTAGAGCATTTTCTTATGCGAGAAATGAAGACTGCTCAGTCCAAGACTTCTTAACCATAACATCTCTGGAACAGGCATTCTTCCTGCCACTATCCTCACAAGCATTACAGGAAGTACAAGATATGCAAGGATTGGTAGCACACATTACTTTGGACAATAACCAAAATGCAAAAGATATATGGTCTTACCCTTGGAAAGGGACTGATTTCTCTGCAAGCAAATACTACAAATTCTGCTTCAGGGATATGAAGGCCCATAAAACTTACCACTGGCTATGGAAATCAAAAGTATCTGCTAAACTCAAGGTCTTTGGCTGGCTTATGTTGTCTGACAGATTAAACACTAGAAACATGCTGAAGAGAAGACACTACAACATTGGTACAAACCTGAATTGCTTACTGTGTGGCCAAAAAGAAGAAGACATTGATCATTTGATCCTAACATGCCCATTTAGCAGAAACTGCTGGTCAACCTTTGGGATAGACCCTGGAGATCAGGCCACTAGGTTGTCATGGCTAGAGCAAGCTAAACTTATTTGGGGCAGGCCTTTGTTCATGGAAATCATTCTTCAAGCATCCTGGAGCATTTGGAAAGAAAGGAATAACAAACTTTTCAGAAATATAAGCCCCTCCTACCACTCCCGGCTAGCCAGATTTAGAGAAGAGTCTAGTCTTCTCCAATATAGGGTTAAAGACAACAAGAAAGAGTTCCTCTTCTTGCTTTTAGACTCCCTACCCTCTGATTAATTGTAATCTTTAGATCTTTTATATCCCCACTCCAAAGAGAGATGGGGTGATACATGTACATGATGTAACTACTCCTGTAAATGTGCTATAATTATTAATATATGACAGTGGGAGCCTCTCCCACTGTCCTAGTTCCTCAAAAAAAATGATTTATATACCAGAAGATGGGCACCGGAGGTGGGCCGGGCTGCGCACAACCCACCAGGGCACGCCTGGGGGGCCAGGCGCGCCCTGGTGTCTTGTGCTCATGATACGTCTCCAATGTATCTATAATTTTTTATTGTTCCATGCTGGTTTATTATCAATCTTGGATGTTTTATAATCATTTTATAGTCATTTTTTGGTACTAAACTATTGACATAGTGCCAAGTGCCAGTTGTTGTTTTCTGCATGTTTTTTACATTGCAGCAAATCAATATAAGATGAAGTCCAAATGCCCCGAAACTTTTTGGAGATTTTTGATGGGCCATAAGGAAGAAGATGGGCCCTGGTGGCACCTGGGGGGAGTCCCGAGGAGGGGACAACCCACCAGGGTGCGCCAGGAGGCCCAGGCGCGCCCTGGTGGGTTGTGCCCACCTCGGGCACCCCCCGGAATGCCTCTTTGCTCTATAAATACCCTAATATTCTTGAAACCCTAGAAGCGTTGATGAAATATTCATCCACCCGGCGCATAGTCCAGAACCACCAGATCCAATCTAGACACCATCACGGAGGGGTACCACTTCCATTGGTGCCTCTCCGATGATGCGTGCGTAGTTCTTTGTAGACCTTAGGGTCCGTAGTTAGTAGCTAGATGGCTTCCTCTCTCTTGCTGGATTCTCAATACAATGGTCTCTTGGAGATCCATATGATGTAACTCTTTTTGCGGTGTGTTTGTTGGGATCTGATGAACTTCGAGTTTATAATCAGTTATATGTTTTTATATCCATGAAAGTTATTTGAGTTTCTTTGATCTCTTATAGCGTCATATTTCTTCTTCGATATTTGGTTTTTTGGCCAACTTGATCTATTTATCTTGCAATGGGAAGAGGTGCGCGGTAGTGGGTTCAATCTTATGGTGCTTGATCCCAGTGACAGAAAGGGAACCGCCACGTATGTATCGTTGCTACTAAGGATAAAAAGACGAGATCTAATATCTGCCGCAATAGATAAATGGATCTTGTCTACATCATGTCATCTTTCTTAATGAATTACTCCGTTTTTCCCTGAACTTAATACACTAGATGCATGCTGGATAGCGGTCGATGTGTGGAGTAATAGTAGTAGATGTAGGTAGGAGTCGGTCTACTAATCTTGGACATGATGCCTATGTAATGATCATTGCCTGGATATCATCATAATTATTTGAAGTTCTATCAATTGCCCAACAGTAATTTTTTTACCCACCATTTGCTATTTTTCTCGAGAGAAGCCACTAGTGAAACTTACGGCCCCCAAGTCTCTTCTTTACCATATTTTCCTTCAAGATCTATTTTCCTTTTCTTTTATTTTCAGATCTATATTTCCAAAAACCCAAAAATACCTTGCTGCAATTTTTATTTATTTAGTTTATCTCGCGTTCCCGCGAGATCTATTTATCCAATTTACTACAATTTTACCTACCTTTTTACCCATGAGGTATTAACAACCCCTCTCTTACATCGGGTTGCAAGTATTTGTTCTTTGTGTGCAGGAGCTGTTTACGTGGTATTGCATGGTTCTAATACTAGTTCGATAACCTTGGTCTCAACACTGAGGGAGATACCTACCGTTGCTGTGCTGCATCATCCCTTCCTCTTTGGGGAAATACCGACGTAGTTCTAGCAGACATCAATAGGAATTTCTGGCGCCGTTGCCGGGAGGATTAGTCTCCCATCAACTTGCCAATTTCTAGCGCCGTTTCCTGGGAGACATCATCAACATCTACCAGGTTCCTAATCACAATCTCATCTCCTTGCAATTTACATTATTTGCCATTTGCCTCTCGTTTTCCTCTCCCCCACTTCACAAAAAATTGTCGTTTTATTCGCCCCTTTTTTCTCTCGTCAGATCTATTTTTAGTGCAATCTTGTTGCTTATTCACGATGACTCAAGAGAACACCAAGTTGTGTGATTTCCCCAATACCAACAACAATGATTTTATTAGCACTCCAATTGCTCCTCCTGCCACTAGTGCGGAGTCTTGTGATATTAATACGCTTTGCTGAATCTTGTTATGAAAGATCAATTTTCCGGTACTCCTAATGAGGATGCCGTGTCCCATCTTAACACATTCGTGGAATTATGCGATATGCAAAAGAAAAAAGATGTGAAGTTGAAATTATTCCCGTTTTCTTTGCGAGATCATGCAAAAATTTGGTTTACTTCTTTGCCTCGCAATAGTATCAATTCTTGGAATAAGTGCAAAGATGCTTTTATTACTAAGTATTTTCCGCCCGCAAAAATTATTTCCCTTAGAAACCAAATCATGAATTTCAAGCAACTTGAGCATGAGCATGTTGCACAATCTTGGGGAAAGGATGAAATTGATGCTAAGGAATTGCCCAACTCATGGGTTAAATCTTTGGATGATCATACAAAATTTTTATGCGGGACTGAATTTTGTTTCTAGAAATCTTTATATTCCTTCGCGGGTGGTACTTTTATGGAAATTACTTTGGGTGAAGCCACTAAATTGCTTGATAATATTATGGCAAATTATTCACAATGGCATACCGAAAGAGCTCTTACTAGTAAAATAGTTAATTCGTTTGAAGAAATTTCTTATTTGAGTGAAAATTTTGATGCTCTTATGAAATTGTTTGCTAATAAAATTGCTCCTATTTATTTTAATGATGTGCCTTTGTCTACTTTGATTGGGCAAAATAGTGATGCCATAGATGTGAATTTTATCTCGCGAAACAATTTCAATAACAATGCTTATAGAGGTAATTTTAATCCTAGGCCTTTTCCTAGTAATTCCTCTAATAATTATGGTAATTCCTATGGTAATACTTCTTATAATAATAATAATAGGAACACCTCTGATCTTGAGAATAATATTAAAGAATTTATCAATACTCAAAAAGTTTTCAATGCTACAATGGAAGAAAAGCTGAATAAGATTGATGATATGTCTAGAAGTATTGATAGAATTTCTCATGATGTGGAAAATCTCAATATGAAATTTTTTGTGCCTAAGGTAGAAGAATCAATTAAAGCTCTTTATGTTTCTATGGATTAAAGTAAGAAAAGAACCGCTATGCTTAGAGCTAGAAGAGAATTTTTTATAAAAGGCGTTTTCTAGTGATTACTTTCATAAAAGTGATGAAGATCTTAAAATGATTGGTGTTTCTTATATTAGTTCTTTGTTTAGTAAAATTAAGACTGATAATAAACGGATTGAAGAAGTGTCAACTTTAGCTAGAAGGCGTCCTGATAATTCGGAGGGTGAAAATCTTGTTGAGAAAATTGATAAAAGTGGGTTTGAAGAGGTCGAAACTTTAACTAGTGATGTGCCCACTCTCTTGGATTACAAAGACTTTAATTATGATAGTTGATCTTTGATTGGTTGTATTTCTTTGTTGCAATCCATCATAAATTCACCACATGCTTATGAACAAAATAAAGGTTTAACTAAACATATTGTGGATTCTATGATGAAAGCTTTGGAAGAGAAGTTGGAATTAGAGATCTCAATTCCTAGAAAATTACATGATGAATGGGAACCTACTATCAAAGTCAAGATTAAAAATTATGAGTGTTTTTCTTGATGTGACTTGGGTTCTAGTGTTTCCACAATTCCGAAATCTTTATGTGATGTGCTTGGTCTTACCGATATTGAAGAGTGTTCTCTAAATTTGCACTTGGCGGATTCTACTATTAAAAAACCTTTGGGAAGAATTAATGATGTTCTTATTCTTGCAAATAGGAAATATGTGCCCACAGATTTTATTGTTCTTGATATTGATTGCAATTCGTCTTGTCCAATTATTCTTGGTAGACCGTTTTTACATACTATTGGTGTCGTGATTGATATGAAAGAAGGCAATATTAAATATCAATTTCCACTAAGGAAGGGCATGGAACACTTCCCTAGAACTAGAATTAAGCCACCATATGAATCAATCATGAGGGCATCGTATGGATCTAGAAACAAACATGCCAATTCTTAGATCCTTTGCATTATGCCTAGCTAGGGGCGTAAAATGATAGCGCTTGTTGGGAGGCAACCCAATGAATAACATTTATTTTTATCTTTCTCTTTCTGTTCTTGAGTGTTTACACAATTATGATAATGTTATGATTGTATTTTTATGTATTAATTAGTGTTTGTTCCAAGCAAAGCCTATGGGATCATGTTGGGAGATAGTTGATTTGATCTTGTTGGAAAACAGAAACTTTTGTGCCTAGAAAACAATTTTGAAAAATCACAGAAGCGGGATAAAGCTCTGAAATGTTTACACAAGATTGATATACAAATTACCCACGTTGTCCTAATTTTTCAGAATTTTTAGAGTTAAAGAAGTATTCGAACTTTTCAGATTACTACACACTGTTCTGTTTTTGACAGATTCTGTTTTCTTTGCGTTGTGTGCTTGTTTTGATGATTCTATGGTTTCCTTTGAAGGGTTTTTGCCATTGAAAAGTTGGAATATAGTAGATATAATGCAAAAAATAAAATATGAATGGGTTTGCAACAATACTTAAAGTGGTGATTTGCTTTCTTATACTAATGGATCTCACGAAGGTTTATTGAGTTTTGTGTGATTGAAGTTTTCATGTTTTGGGTGATGTTACGATGGATGAAGGAATAAGGATTAGCAAAAGGCTAATCTTGGGGATGCCCGAGGCACCCCAAGATAATATCCAAGAAGCATCAAGCAACTAAGCTTGGTGATGCCCCCGACTGGCATCCCCTCTTTCTTCTAATAACCATCGGTATTTTACTTGAAAATATATTTTTATTCGTCACATATTATGAGTTTTGCTTGGAGCGTCTTGTATGATATGAGTATTTGATTTTTTTGCTTCTTATTTTAAGTCAGGAATCCTTGCTGTACACACCTATTTGAGAGAGCCAAATTATGCTATGACTTGTTAGAATTGCTCTGTATGCTTCACTAAAATCTTTTTGAGCTATGGAATTGCTCTAGTGCTTCACTTATATCTTTTTGAGCACGGTGTACTTTAGTATTTTTGAAGAAATGCTCTCATGCTTCACTTAGATTATTTTCAGAGAAATAATTATGATGCTCATGTTCTTCACTTATATTTGTTTGAGCTTATTAAAATCAACACATGAAACTAGTTCCAAAGTGATAGATATCCAAGGAGGATATAATAAAAACTTTCATGAAGATTATTGGACAAAATAAACTTGATTCCTTGTAATAGTTTTCCGATATGATGATAGTAATATGTGAGTCATGTTGATGAGTAATTATGCTTTAGTAAGAATATTGGTGTTAAGGTTTGTGATTCCCTACGCAAGCACGAAAGTCAATAGTTATGTAATGAAATTACATCCTACTTGTGGTGCATTATTCGGTGTTAGTTATGCTTAATGCTCTCTTATGAGATTTTTCATTTCTTGGTTCGATGCTTCTAAATATTTTGCTAGCCTTCATTTGCACTAAGTATGATCACTACTTGTGCATCCAAAATCATTAATCCAGTTTTGCCACATGAGTCCACTATACGTACCTATATGCGGTATTCTTTTGTCGTTCTAAGCAAATTTATATGTGCCATCTCTAATTTTGAAAATAAAATTCACTTTTGTGTGCTCGTACTGCTCATGAAACGATAGGGGGTGGCTGATATATTTCCATGCTAGATATGTTATTCTCATGATGAGTGTTTATTGAATTGTCATTGCACGAGAGCACGACAAAGGTATTAAGTATGCCGAGTCTCGAAATGAAAAATGAATTTACTTTATGTTGTCAAATAATAAATTCCTTGGAAAGTGTTGGTATGGAAGGCACCAGTGGATACGGCTAGCCATGGAAAGTGAAAGTATGGTTGAAAAGGGAATAAACTTTATTTACTGTTTGGGAACCGCCTATGATCTATCTAGCATGGGAAGTATTGGGAACTACTCGATCGTTGTCATTGACACGAAAGGCATGCCACCCAAAATGTTTTATCTCTATCTTTTTCGCTTTGAGCTCTCGCACCTCTACAAATCCCTACTTGCCTCCGTGAAGGGCATATCTATTTACTTTATGCAATTTTTATTTTTACTTGAGTCTCAATCTTCTCTTATAAAGCACCAACTAAGGGGCACTATGATCGTACTTGAGCATTGGGTGTAGCTAATATGCGAGTGTGTTTCATGAATGGATCAATGATTGAGCATAATAGGCTAGGGATAACTTGCTTTAGCGTTGATAATTGAAAGACATGGTTGCTTGTTGATATGCTTGAGTATTGAAGTCTTCATGTCAAAACTAGACTATTGCTTTGAACCATATAAAAAGTCCAAATGTCCATGCTATAAAGAAATGAATGTGTGATGAACATGTTAGGCAACATTCCACATCAGAAATTTTGTTTTTATCATTTACCTACTCGAGGACAAGCATGAATTAAGCTTGGGGATGCTGATATGCCGGTGTACAAAAGTAGGGGCTCTCCTTTTGACCCCTTTACTTGTGCATGGGCAGTCAGAGCCACGTGCCGCGGCCACACTTAGCAGGGCAGAAGAGGGAAGCCGGAGAGAAGCGGAAGCACGAGACAACCAATGCAATGCCAAGACCAGAGAAACGAAGAGCAAGAGGGCGATGTGGGCTCCCCCGGCAAGACCCTTGCCGGGGCGACCTCCGTGACCCGACAAGAGCCTTTCTGGGGAAGCTTGCCTGACGCCAACGGAGTGAGCCACCCTTGAGCCAAGGGTTCCAACACTGCCAACAACTACATTGGAACTAGGGCTCGGGAGGCACCTCCGTAGTGGCATGCAGATCTTCGTCAAGATCATGAATGTGTGAGATCAGATGAGGACCAGAAGACGGCGACCCTCGGTGGGATCCCAGCCGAGGGAATCCACAAGACCCCTGGCAAGCGCCTTGCCGGGGAAGACTGCAACTCCACGGCAAGACCCTTGCCGGGCCCCCGGAAAGACCCTTGCCGAGGGCGTCGGCGGGGCCGCAGCCAGGCCCACACCAACCAAGACTCCGCTGCCGTTCGCATGCAGCTGCCAGCCCAACCAGCTGGGCAGGCACCTGCGTGGAAACATGCAGCTTCCAAGCCAACTCAGCAAACACCTGCATGGTGGCATGCAGATCTTCATGAAGGCCCTACCACCGCACCACCTCAGCTGCCCGCCTGCCTAAATGGCGCTGCATGCATTGCTGGCCTGGGCGCGTGTCGAAGTGAGGCGAAGCGGTGACGGACAGGACGGGCCTCGTTCCCGTCCCCGATAAAGCTAACAGACACCTAAGTAGTGCATTTAATGCGCTTTGTCCCGTAATGCCGTGCGATAAGCTCATGCACTGTAGGCCTTTCCACTTCCTGTGTGCCACCGTGGCAACCCCTTTTTCCTATAAAAGGAGGCCCAAAGCGACCAGGGAAGGGATTCGACTTTTTGAACTATGCGGCCACCATAGCTAGTTCGAGAGCTCAAGAACATTCAATACATCCACCAAAGCAGGACTACGGTATTACGCATCCTCGCGGCCCGAACCTGGGTAAACGACCCGTGTGCCTACTGGTAGACCTGCTCTTTGCACAACCTCGCACCCGCCGACCATAGAAGGGATCCCAGTGACCCCATAGGTGTCGTTCTCACCTACATATTTGGCGCGCCAGGTAGGGGGCATTGTTGTGAAAATCTGGTCTGACCGAAGCAGCGGCTTCATGGCGGCCGTCGCTCCAAGGAAGAAGACGATCGAGCTTGACGACACCATCTGCGCATGTGGTCGACGCCTGTGCAACGACAGAAAAGGTAAGCCATGCAAAACCTTAACCAATTTCCTTTTTATATATGAGGTTATTGTCCTTGGAGATCCTGCCCTATGTATGAAAGCCTGCACGCAAAGGGGCCCTTCCGCAATTGGAAACACCCTTGTTCTGTTTCGAGTCCGCTCAACAGCTCAAGCGGCCGCGTCGAGAGTGGCGGGGGAGCCTTCCGCAATTGGCAACGCTCTGGATTCTGACTCGAGTCAAGCTCAACAGTTCGAGTGGCCGCGTTGAGGGCAGTAAGGTGGTTTGCTCGGCAGCAAGCACACCCGTCAGGCCAGTGGGGATCGTCCTCAAGGCGCCGCCCTGGGTTTATGCGCTGGCAAGCCTACCCGGTTAATGTAGGGTGAACATACAAAGGGGGGGATCGAACAGGACGATAACATGCATCATATCAAAAGTGCTCCAGAGTTATATTACATCAAATTGTTGCTGTAGTTCTAACTAAAGATAGAAATTGTCTTGGTCATGAACCTGCAACGGCGATAAAAAAACGGGGTGCCTAATCCCGGCGCTGGCCCTCCACCATTTGAATTCCGTCGATGGGGCTGATGATGGGCTCGATACACTCCTTGAGCGGTGCGAGGTCAGTACCCTCTGGCAAGATCTCCAGCGCGGCGTCGAAGTCAAGGGTGGGGTTCTAGTACGCCACCTTGGTGAGGACCTTGGTCATGACACCCCGGCAGAGCCTTCAATTCTCGTCGGCCAAAGAAGCCACCCTGTTGAGGCAAAACTGCTCCAGGGCTCCGAGAACACCCTCGAAGAAAAGGGTCAGCTTGGCGTTGGGAGTCGCGCTGCGGTCCGGGGTGTACCTCATGTTTGGCATGCCCATGGTGGCCAGCTGCGTGGTGATCCTACCGGCGACCTCCTCGAGGCGGCTTATCCAGCGATTCTCGCCCTCCACGAATTCCTTGTGGTTGGCACTGTCGTTCTTCTGCTGCAGCTTCTCGGCCTCCAGATCCTTGGCTAGGGTCACCTACTGAGCCTTGGCCTCTGAGAGCATCCCCTCAAGGCCCTCCAGCTTCAGCTTCATGTCCTTGATGGAGTCGTTGGCCTTGGAGAGCTGCTCAACCTTGCCGAGGACTGCGCCCCGCGCCTCCGTCAGGGCACCGTTGAGCGTGTTCTTCTCCTCGGCCAGCTTCAGGGTCTGGTCCTTCAGACCGTCCCGCTCCACCTCCAGCTCCTTCACCTTGCCGGCGTGAACCAGAGCCTTGGCATTGAGTACTTCTTCATGCCTCTGCTCTAGCTCTTGGGTCCGCTGCACGACAAGCTTCTCCACCTCCACGTCCTTACCGCGGAGCGTTGCGGCAAGCTTCTCCTCACGCGCAGCAAGGTCCTCCTCCTGGGAGTTCAGCGCGGCCTGGTGCTGGGTTTGAGCGGCCTCGGCCTCGGCAACCCGGTTCTCCGCCATTTCCTAGGCCTTCTTGATGTCGGCCTGCTTCATGGTGAGCTCCATGTTGCACTTGGCCAGCTCATCCTAGGCGGTCTTCAGCTCCTCGCAGGCCTGGCGGAACCAAGTCTGCGTCTCGGCGATGCACTTCTCGAAGTCCGCCTCCGCCTTGTCCATCACCGCCATCCTGGACTTGGCCTTGTCCAGACGGGCACGTTGGAGCACATGGAGCTTCTGGAAGCTGGCGCCCATGGCTTGGAGGAGCCGCTCTTCATGGGAGCTGTCGCCACCAGTGCTCGGCTCATCGACGACCTTGAGCCCGGGGGCGGCAAGCACCTCGTCATCGAACACCTCTCCCTCGACGGGTGCCCTGGTGCTCGATGCGCCTGGAAGGTGGACGAACAGGTCGTCACTCACCTTCAGGTACCTGCCTGAGCCAGAGGCAGCGGAGGCGGAAGGCTGGTCATCAACCACCTCCTCCTCAGTAGCGGCCTTGCCGGCCTCCCCGGCAGGCCCCTTGCCGGCCTCCTCGGCAGCGGCCCTGCCGGGCTCCCCGGCAGGCCCCTTGGTGGCATCCTCAGCCGCGTCCTTGGCGGACTCCTCGCCAGCGATCTTCTCAGCCTCTGCCATGGCGTCCTTAGCAACATCCTCGATGACGGTGTCCAGGTGCTCCCGGTCCGCCGAGAGAGGATCTAGATATCAAGAAGGGGGTGAGGTGAAGCCAAGGACAAGATTCAAAAAGAAGAAAAATAGCAGGGGCGGAAGGCCAGAGACGTACCCTTGTCGGGCTGAGAAGAAGTGGCCCCTCCATCGCCAACATCTAGTGCCGAGGAGAAGCCGCCAGCATCCAGGTTTGCCTCCCCCTCCTCCGTGTGCATGGGCTCGGTGCTTGGCGCCCTTGCCTGGGACGCCCCTCGGGGCGGCGTGGTCGAGGGGGGCGGCGAGTCAGGAGTGGCGCCTAGCGGCTCCTCCTGCTGCTGTCCTCCTCCTGTGATCTCGACAAGGTCAGTGCCAGTGTATCATACCCCCAACACACGTCAACGAGGGAGCGTGTGGCGAACTTACGTTGGGGGCTGCTCCGGGGGCTGCTGTCCGGGCTGCTCACCACCACAAGTGGTGCCCTCGAAGTACCCGCTGATACGTCTCCAACGTATCTATAATTTTTGATTGCTCCATGCTATATTATCTACTATTTTGGATGTTTATGGGCTTTATTATACACTTTTATATCATTTTTGGGACTAACCTATTAACCCAGAGCCCAGTGCCAGTTTCTGTTTTTTTTGCCTATTTTAGGGTTTCAAAGAAAAGGAAAATCAAATAGAGTCCAATCGACCTGAAACTTCACGGAACTCATTTTTGGAAGGAAAGCAACCCGGGAGACTTGGAGTCTACGTCAAGGAAGCTTTGAGGAGGCCACGAGGTAGGGGGGCACGCTCACCCCCCTAGGGCGCGCCCTCCACCCTTGTGGGCCCCTCGTACCCCCCTGATGTACTTCTTCTGCCTATATATCTCCATATACCCTAAAACTATCGGGGAGCACAATAGATCGGGAGTTTCGCCGCCAGAAGCCCCCGTAGCCACCAAAAGCCAATCTAGACCCGTTCCGGCACCCTGCCGGAGGGGGCAATCCCTCTCCGGTGGCCATCTTCATCATCCCGGTGCTCTCCATGACGAGGAGGGAGTAGTTCTCCCTCGAGGATGAGGGTATGTACCAGTAGCTATGTGTTTGATCTCTCTCTCTCTCATGTTCTTTAGGTGACTCGATCTTGATGTATCACGAGCTTTGCTATTATAATTGGATCTTATGATGTTTTCTCCCCCTCTACTCTCTTGTAATGGATTGAGTTTCCCCCTTGAAGTTATCTTATCGGATTGAGTCTTTAAAGATTTGAGAACACTTGATGTATGTCTTGCCGTGCGTATCTGTGGTGATAATGGGATATGACGTGATTCACTTGATGTATGTTTTGGTGATCAACTTGTGGGTTCTGCCCATGAACCTATGCATAGGGGTTGGCACACGTTTTCGTCGTGATTCTCTGGTAGGAACTTTGGGACACTCTTTGAGGTTCTATGTGTTGGTTGAATAGATGAATCTGAGATTGCGTGATGCATAACGTATAATCATACCCACGGATACTTGAGGTGACATTGGAGTATCTAGGTGACATTAGGGTTTTGGTTGATTTGTGTCTTGAGGTGTTATTCTAGTACGAACTCTAGGGCTGTTTGTGACACTTATAGGAATAGCCCAACGGATTGATTGGAAACAATAACTTTGAGGTGGTTTCGTACCCTACCATAATCTCTTCGTTCGTTCTCCGCTATTAGTGACTTTGGAGTGACTCTTTGTTGCATGTTGAGGGATAGTTATGTGATCCAACTATGTTATTATTGTTGAGGGAACTTGCACTAGCGAAAGTATGAACCCTAGGCCTTGTTTACTATCATTGCAATACCGCTTACGCTCACTTTTATCATTAGTTGCCTTGCTATTTTTATATTTTCATATTACAAAAACCTTTATCTACTATCGATATTGCACTTGCATCACCATCTCTTCGCCGAACTAGTGGACCTATACAATTTACCATTGTATTGGGTGTGTTGGGGACACAAGAGACTCTTTGTTATTTGGTTGTAGGGTTGCTTGAGAGAGACCATCTTCATCCTACGCCTCCTACGGATTGATAAACCTTAGGTCATCCACTTGAGGGAAATTTTCTACTGTCCTACAAACCTCTGCACTTGGAGGCCGAACAACGTCTACAAGAAGAAGGTTGTGTAGTAGACATCAAGCTCTTTTCTGGCGCCGTTGCCGGGGAGGTGAGTGCTTGAAGGTATATATTTAGATCTTGCAATCGAGTCTTTTAGTTTCTTGTTTTATCACTAGTTTAGTTTATAAAAGAAAATTAAAAAAATGGAATTAAGTTTGCCTCATACGCTTCATCTTTTTAATATCTTTCGTGAGTATGATGGAAAGGAAAATTGTGCTCAAGTGCTAGAAGAAGAATGCATTAAAATGTTTGGCACTAAATCTTTGAATGATGAGCATGATTGCAATGTTGTTAGTGTGAATTGCTTGAATATCCATGATGCTAATGATATGCAAAGCCACAAGCTTGGGGACGCTATGTTTGATGAAGATGATATTTTTTGTCCCCCAAGTTTTGATGAGCAAATTTATTATGATGAAAGCATGCCTCCTATCTATGATGATTATTGTGATGACTCGTATGCTTTAAAGAATAGTGATAACCATGAAACTTGTCATCTTGATCTTAATTTTCAATCACATGATAGTTATTTTGTTGAGTTTGCTCCCACTATTATTCATCAGAAGAATTTTGCTTATGTGGAGAGTAATAAAATTTCTATGCTTGTAGATCATGAAAAGAATGCTTTAGGTGCTGGTTATATTGTTGAATTCATTCATGATGCTACTGAAAATTATTATGATGGAGGAACATATGCTTGTAGGAATTGTAATAATATCAAGTTTCCTCTCTATGTGCTTAAAGTTTTGAAGTTATGCTTGTTTTGCCTTCCTATGCTAGTTGATTATTGTTCCCATAAGTTGTTTGCTCACAAAACCCCTATGCATAGGAAGTGGGTTAGGCTTAAATGTGCTAGTCATATTCTTCATGATGCTCTCTTTATGTTTCAATTCTTATCTTTTATGTGAGCATCATTGAAATCATCATGCCTAGCTAGGGGCATTAAACGATAGCGCTTGTTGGGAGACAACCCAACTTTAGTTTTGTTCCTTGCTTTTTGCTCCTGCTTATTAATAAATAATTTATCTAGACTCTGTTTAGATGTGGTTTTATGTGTTTAATTATTGTTTGTGCGAAGTAGAACCTTTGGGAAGACTTGGGGAAAGTCTTGTTGATCATGCTGTAAAAAAAAAGAAACTTTAGCGCTCACGAGAACTGCTGCCATTTTTATTTGGAAAGTGATATTTAGTTAATTCTTTTTGCATATGATTAATAGATAAATTCCTCAGATCCAGCAATTTATTTTAGAATTTTATAAGTTCCATAAATATACGTTTGATACAGTTTACTACAGACTGTTCTGTTTTTGACAGATTCTGTTTTCATCGTGTTGTTTGCTTATTTTGATGAATCTATGAGTAGTATCGGAGGGTATGAACCATAGAGAACTTGGAATACAGTAGATATTACATGAATATGAATTTAGAATGATTTCATTACAGTACCTTATGATGGTGATTTTCTTTCTTATAGTAACGGAGCTTACGAGTTTTCTGTTAAGTTTTGTGTTGTGAAGTTTTCAAGTTTTGGGTAAAGATTGGATGGACTATGGAATAAGGAGTGGCAAGAGCCTAATCTTGGGGGTTACCAAGGAACCCCAAGGTAATATTCAAGGATAGCCAAGAGCCTAAGCTTGGGGATGCCACGGAAGGCATCCCCTCTTTCGTCTTCGTTCATCGGTAACTTTACTTGGAGCTATATTTTTATTCGCCACATGATATGTGTTTTTCTTGGAGCGTCAATTTATTTTGTTAGAATTTGCTTGATGTTATTTAGAACAATGTTTTTCATATTTTATTTCAATAAAAGTGGCATTGATAGCCTTTACAATGCCTATTTTACAAGTCTTCATGTTGCTGTTTGAAAACAGAAAGTTTACCGCTGTTGCAATAATTCCCTAGAAAAGTCAGAATGTGATAAAATGTTGAAACCTTTTGAATATTAAGCTATGATAAATTTACTACAGTGGGAATTTTCTTTCATAATTTTTGGAGCTAGGGAAATATGGATGTTGCTACATTCTTTACAGACTGTCCTGTTTAGGTAGATTGATGTTATGTTTGCATTGTTTGCATATGTTTGCTTCTTTAACGATTCTATTTGAGGATAGGACTATTAAATATGCAGACTAATTTAGTATGCAATGTTGAATAATAATTTTAGTGATTTGCTACAGTAGAGTATGATAAGGTTTTTGCAATGGTTTATACTAACTTATCTCACGAGTCATTGTTGAGTTTTGTGTGGATGAAGCTTTTGAGATTTAGGGAGACCGTGATATGAGAGGAATTAAGAGACACAAAAGCTCAATCTTGGGGATGCCCAAGACACCCCAAGATAATATTTCAAGAAGTCTCAAGCGTCTAAGCTTGGGGATGCCCGGTTGGCATCCCACCTTTCTTCTTCAACAACTATCAGTTAGTACCAGTTGATCCTAAGTTTTTGCTTCTCCACATGATGTTTGCTATTCTTAGAATGTCATTTTATTTTGCTTTGCTTGCTGCTTGAATAAAATAACAAGATCTGAAATTCCTTAATGTTAGAGAGTCTTCACATAGTTGCATAATTATTCGACTACTCATTGATCTTCACTTATATTTTTCGGAGTAGTTTGCCATTTGCTCTAGTGCTTCACTTATATCTTTTTAGAGCACGGTGGTGGTTTTATTTTGTAGAAATTAATGAACTCTAATTCTTCACTTATATTATTTTGAGAGTCTTAAATGGCATGGTAATTTTCTTAAATAATCCTAATATGCTAGGCATCCAAGAATAGTAAAAACTTTCATATAGAGTATTGAATACTAAGAGAAGTTTGATGCTTGATGATCGTTTTGAGATATGGAGGTAATAATATCAAAGTCGTGCTAGTTGAGTAGTTGTGAATTTGAGAAATGCTTGTGTTTAAGTTTGCAAGTCCCGTAGCATGCACGTATGGTAAACATTATGTAAAAAATTTGAAACATGAGGTGTTATTTGATTGTCTTCCTTATGAGTGGCGATCGTGGACGAGCGATGTTCTTTTCCTACCAATCTATCCCCCTAGGAGCATGCGCGTAGTGCTTGGTTTTTATGACTTGTAGATTTTTGCAATAAGTATGTGAGTTCTTTATGACTAATGTTGAGTCCATGGATTATACACACTCTCACCCTTCCATCATTGCTAGCCTCTTCAGTACCATGCATTGCCCTTTCTCACATTGAGAGTTGGTGCAAACTTCACCGGTGCATCCAAACCCCGTGATATGATACACTCTTTCACACATAAACCTCCTTATATCTTCCTCAAAACAGCCACCATACCTACCTATTATGGCATTTCCATAGCCATTCCGAGATATATTGCCATGCAACTTTCCACCATTCCGTTTATCATGACACATTCATCATTGTCATATTGCTTTTCATGATCATGTAGTTGACATCGTATTTGTGGCAAAGCCACCGTTCATAATTCTTTCATACATGTCACTCATGAGTCATTGCACATCCCGGTACACCGCCGGAGGCCTTCATATAGAGTCATACTTTGTTCTAGTATCGAGTTGTAATCATTGAGTTGTAAATAATTAGAAGTGTGATGATCATCATTTTCTAGAGCATTGTCCCAAGTGAGGAATAAAAAAAAAAGAGAAAGGCCATAAAAAAAGAGAAGGCCCAAAAAAAGAGAAAGGCCATAAAAAAGAGAGAGAAGGCCCAAAAAAATATAAAAAATGAGAGAAAAAGAGAGAAGGGACAATGTTACTATCCTTTGCCACACTTGTGCTTCAAAGTAGCACCTTAATCTTCATGTTAGAGAGTCTCTTGTCTTGTCACTTTGATATACTAGTGGGAATTTTTCATTACAGAACTTGGCTTGTATATTCCAACAATGGGCCTCCTTAAGTGCCCTAGGTCTTCGTGAGCAAGAAGGTTGGATGCACACCCACTAGTTTCTTTTGTTGAGCTTTCATACATTTATAGCTCTAGTGCATCCGTTGCATGGCAATCCCTACTCCTTGCATTAACATCAATCGGTGGGCATCTCCATAGCCCATTGATTAGCCTCATTGATGTGAGACTTTCTCCTTTTTTGTCTTCTCCACATAACCCCCTCATTATATTCTATTCCACCCATAGTGCTATGTCCATGGCTCGCGCTCATATATTGCGTGAAAGTTTATAGGTTTGAGATTACTAAAGTATGAAACAATTGCTTGGCTTGTCATCGGGGTTGTGCATGATGAGAGCATTCTTGTGTGACGAAAATGAAACATGACTAAACTATATGATTTTGTAGGGATGAACTTTCTTTGGCCATGTTATTTTGAGAAGACATAATTGCTTAGTTAGTATGCTTGAAGTATTATCATTTTTATGTCAATATGAACTTTTGTCTTGAATCTTTCGGATCTGAATATTCATGCCACAGTTAAGAATAATTACATTGAAATTATGCCAAGTAGCATTCCACATCAAAAATTCTGTTTTTATCATTTACCTACTCGAGGACGAGCAGGAATTAAGCTTGGGGATGCTAATACGTCTCCAACGTATCTATAATTTTTGATTGCTCCATGCTATATTATCTACTATTTTGGATGTTTATGGGCTTTATTATACACTTTTATATCATTTTTGGGACTAACCTATTAACCCAGAGCCCAGTGCCAGTTTTTGTTTTTTTTGCCTATTTTAGGGTTTCGAAGAAAAGGAAAATCAAACGGAGTCCAATTGACCTGAAACTTCACGGAACTAGTTTTTGGAAGGAAAGCAACCCGGGAGACTTGGAGTCTACGTCAAGGAAGCTTCGAGGAGGCCACAAGGTAGGGGGGCGCGCCCTCCACCCTCGTGGGCTCCTCGTGGCCCCCCTGACGTACTTCTTCCGCCCATATATCTCCATATACCCTAAAACTATCGGGGAGCACAATAGATCGAGAGTTACGCCGCCAGAAGCCTCCGTAGCCACGAAAAGCCAATCTAGACCCATTCCGGCACCTTTCTGGAGGGGGCAATCCCTCTCCTGGCCATCTTCATCATCCCGGTGCTCTCCATGACGAGGAGGGAGTAGTTCTCCCTCGAGGCTGAGGGTATGTACCCGTAGCTATGTGTTTGATCTCTCTCTCTCTCTCTCTCTCTATCTCTCGTGTTCTTGAGGCGATTCGATCTTGATGTATCGCGAGCTTTGCTATTATAGTTGGATCTTATGATGTTTTCTCCCCCCTCTACTCTCTTGTAATGGATTGAGTTTCCCCTTTGAATTTATCTTATCGGATTGAGTCTTTAAACATTTGAGAACACTTGATGTATGTCTTGCCGTGCGTATCTGTGGTGACAATGGGATATCATGTGATTCACTTGATGTATGTTTTGGTGATCAACTTGCGGGTTCCGCCCATGAACCTATGCATAGGGGTTGGCACACGTTTTCGTCGTGATTCACTCTTTGAGGTTCTATGTGTTGGTTGAATAGATGAATCTGAGATTGTGTGGTGCATATCGTATAATCATACCCACGGATACTTGAGGTGACATTGGAGTATCTAGGTGACATTAGGATTTTGGTTTATTTGTGTCTTGAGGTGTTATTCTAGTACGAACTCTAGGGCTGTTTGTGACACTTATAGGAATAGCCCAACGGATTGATTGGAAAGAATAACTTTGAGGTGGTTTCGTACCCTACCATAATCTCTTCGTTCATTCTCTGCTATTAGTGACTTTGGAGTGACTCTTTGTTGCATGTTGAGGGATAGTTATGTGATCCAACTATGTTATTATTGTTGAGGGAACTTGCACTAGCGAAATTATGAACCCTAGGCCTTGTTTACTATCATTCCAATACCGTTTACACTCACTTTTATCATTAGTTACCTTGCTGTATTTATATTTTCAGATTACAAAAACCTTTATCTACTATCTATATTGCACTTGTATCACCATCTCTTCGCCGAACTAATGCACCTATACAATTTACCATTGTATTGGGTGTGTTGGGGACACAAGAGACTCTTTGTAATTTGCTTGCAGGGTTGCTTGAGAGAGACCATCTTCATCCTACGCCTCCTACGGATTGATAAACCTTAGGTCATCCACTTGAGGGAAATTTGCTACTGTCCTACAAACCTCTGCACTTGGAGGCCCAAGAACATCTACAAGAAGAAGGTTGTGTAGTAGACATCACCCATCGGGGGCTGGCTGCCCGCAGAGGACCTGGCCCTCTTCACCCTCTGGGCCAGCGTCTCCACATTTCTACCAAGACCAAAACAAGTCAAGATGAGAGGCATAGTTAGAGGGGACGGAGATGACAAAGGGAAGCAAGACACTTACTCGTCCTCCACCTCCTCTTCTGCTGCCTTCCTCTTCCTCCTCGGGCTAAGGGACCTGAAGTCAAAGATGACCTCCGCGTCGACGTTTGCCGGAGGAGGGGAAGAAGGAGGAGTCGGGCTACACTTGGATGAAGAAGAGGCAACTGGCTTCTTCTTCGCCACCGCGGCCTTCACCAATTTCCTCGCTGCTGCGGCCCTTGTGTGGCGCGCGGACCCCTCATGGGCCCGCTGCGGTGGAGCAGCCTTGCCGGGCCAGACCGGCTCGCTGGAGATGGCCCGCCGCAGGACTCGCCCGCTCCCCGTGGCCGGGGGTCAAAGGCCTCGACCTCTTCCTCCTCCTCCTCCGACGACTTGTCAGGCACATCTTCGACGAGAGGGGCCCCGGTGCCGGCGCTGTTGGCCTCCCCAGCAGATTCCGCCCACTGGGCGAGCTCCCTCTCCTCTTCAGCCGCCGCGGCCTTGTCCTCCACGCCGCGGGCACTACCGGATTCCTTGGCGAGCTCCGCCTCCGCCGCCCTGGCGGCGATGTAGTTCAGCTCCACCTGGGTGGTGTCCTGGACGAGCCGCGGCTCGGCATGAATGTACTTATCCTCTAGGGTGTTGAATAAATTGTGCACATGATCCTCCGGCGGCTCGGCCCAAGTTGGGACGAGGCCGTGCGCGTTGAACTCCGGCATCATGTCGATGATGTCGTTTCGGCGCGAGTTGTTCCTCAGCGGGACCACCCCCGCCGACAACCCAAACAAGGCCCCCTCGTCTACCTTGCCGGCTTTCACGTCGGCCTTCGCGGCCTTGCCGGACCACTCGAACCTGCCCTCACGGTTCACGTCGAGCTGGATGAGCCGCAGGCAGAAGTGGGCGTGCCCCATCACCGTGAAGTTGTGGTCGAGGCCAGGGAGGAGCTTCATGATGTCGGCCGCATTCGTGAAGAGCCAGGCCGGCCTCCCCTTGTTGTGCAGGGGATCGATTCGGCGGCGGAGGAAATCTACCCCGATCATCTCAAGGGTGAGCCCGGCCTCGGTGAGCCGAAGAATCCTGGTGGTGGCGATCGTGAGCTTCATGTCGCCAGCATCGACATTACTCCAGTCACCTCGAACCGGCGGTGTCTGGCGAACCTGGCAGAACTCCTGCGGGTCGTCCTCCTCAATCCAGCACTACCGGCTCCACCATTCTTCCCACCTCTCCTTCTGGGCACCCTCCGGGTACGTCCCTTTGGATCTTGGGATCAGGGTGACGCAGCCAGAAATGGCGCCTCCCTTTTGCATCCGAGGGAAGAAGTAATGGCGGAAGAGCGTCGTGTTGGGATGCACCCCGGCAAAGCCCTCGCAGAGATGGGCGAACAAAGCCATGCACGCCACAACATTTGGGGTGAAATGCAAGATATGGAAGCCAAATGTGTGCATGATGTCGTTGAAGAAATCAGAAAAAGGGGGGCAGACGCCGCAAGAAAAGTAGTCGACAAAGAACGGGTACCGATTCAGGGCAGCTTTGGCACAATCGGCGGGGATGACACGCGTGGCAGGGTGCCCCGTCGTCTCTTCCCCCCCATCTTACACCCCCACAGATGCTTAAAGTAGTCCCGGAGATGGACTGCGTCGACCGTCGAGGGGAAGTAGGCGAGCTACGTCCTCCGCGCCGCCAACTCACTCTCCGGTGGTTCCGTCGCTCCAGCGTCCTTGGCCACTCCCTTTCCATTGTTGGATTTGGGGGCCATGGCGGCTGCAAGAAGCAGGGATGGAGGACAGCAAAGACGCAGCAGCAGCGAGCGTGGGCGAAGAGAAGGAGGAAGAAAGGGGCGGCGGCTCTGAGATTGGGGAAGACGTAGGGGGTAAATGAGTGGCATGCCCACGGTTATTCCCTTTTTACGAGGAAGGCGCGGGCCGCCTCCTTTCCCATTAACTGCGACGTGACACATGCGTGCGGGAACCGTCCCATGCATGACCCCCACGTCTCGCATGACCCTCCACATCACGCGTTTAACGCGGGTCATGGAGAAGCGTAGCGGACGAACAGTTACCGCAGTAAAATCCGCCCCACCCGCCCGCACACCGTTTTGGGCCTGGCCCAACAACGTGCCGCGCTTATGTGGGGCCCAGGCCCGGGGGCTCCTGACGGTGTACAAAAGTAGGGGCTCTCCTTTTGACCCCTTTACTTCTGCACGGGCAGTCAGAGCCACACGCCGCGGCCACACTTAGCAGGGCAGAAGAGGGAAGTCGGAGAGAAGCCGAAGCACGAGACAACCAAGGCAACACCACGACCAGAGACACGAAGAGCAAGAGGGTGAGGTGGGCTCCCCCAGCAAGACCCTTGCCGAGGCGACTCCGCGGCCCCGGCAAGAGCCTTGCCGGGGCAGCTTGCCTGACGCCAACGGAGTGAGCCACCCTTGAGCCAAGGGTTCCAACACCGCCAACAACTACATTGGAACCAGGGCTCGGGAGGCACCTCCGTAGTGGCATGCAGATCTTCGTCAAGATCATGAATGTGTGAGATCAGATGAGGACCAAAAGACGGCGACCCTCGGCGGGATCCCAGCCGAGGGAATCCACAAGACCCCTGGCAAGCGCCTTACCGGGGACGACTGCAACGCCACGGCAAGACCCTTGCCGAGCCCCTGGCAAGACCCTTGCCGAGGGCGTCGGCGGGGCTGCAGCCAGGCCCACACCAACCAAGACTCCGCCGCCGTTCGCATGCAGCTGCCTGCCCAACCAGCTGGGCAGGCACCTGCGTGGCAACATGCAACTTCTAGGCCAACTCAGCAAACACCTACATGGTGGCATGCAGATCTTCGTGAAGGCCCTACCACCGCGCCACCTCAGCTGCCCGCCTGCCTACATGGCGCTGCATGCATCGCTGGCCTGGGCGCATGTCGAAGTGAGGCGGAGCGGCGACGGATGGGACGGGCCTCGTTCCCGTCTTCGATATAGCTAACGGACACCTAAGTAGCGCATTTAATAGGCTTTGTCCCGTAATGTCGTGCGATAAGTTCGCGCACTGTAGGCCTTTCCACCTCCTATGTGCCACTGTGGCAACCCATTTTTCCTATAAAAGGAGGCCCGAGGCACTAGGGGAGGGATTCAGCTTTTTGGAACTATGCAATCACCATAGCTAGTTCGAGAGCTCAAGAACACTCAATACATCCACCAAAGCAGGACTAGGGTATTACGCATCCTCGCGGCCCGAACCCGGGTAAACGACCCGTGTGCCTTCTACCAGACCTGCTCTTTGCACAACCTCGTGCCCGCCGACCGTAGAAGGGATCCCAGTGACCCCATAGGTGTCGTTCTCACCGACATGCTGATACGTCTGCAACGTATCTATAATTTTTGATTGTTCCATGCTGTTATATTATCATTCTTGGATGTTTTACAATCATTTTATATCATTTTTGGTACTAACCTATTGACATAGTGCCTAGTCCCAGTTGCTGTTTTTTAGCTTGCTTTTTTACTTCGTAGAATATCAGTACCAAATGGAGTCCAAATGCAGTGAATCTTTTTGTGGATTTTTCTGGACCAGAAGAGACAAGTTGGGCCAAAGAAGTACTAGAGGGGGGCTCCAAGGCGAGCACAACCCACCTGGGCACGCCTGGGGGCCCAGGCGCACCCTGGTGGGTTGTGCCCACCTCGGGAGTCCCCCACACCGGCTCTTTGCTCTATAAATACCCCAATATTCCAGAAACCCTAGGGGAGTCGATGAAAATCAATTCCAGCCGTCGCAAGTTCCAGAACCACCAGATCCAATCTAGACACCATCACGGAGGGGTTCATCATCCTCATTGGTGCCTCTTCGATGATGCGTGAGTAGTCCATTATAGAGCTATGGGTCCGTAGTTAGTAGCTAGATGGCTTCCTCTTCTCTTTTGATTCTCAATACAATGGTCTGTTGGAGATCTATTTGATTTAACTCTTTTTGCAGTGTGTTTGTTGGGATCCGATGAACTTTGAGTTTATGATCAGATCTATGTTTTTATCCATGAAAGTTATTTGAGTCTTTTGATCTCTTATATGCTTGATTACTTATAGCCTCGTATTTCTTCTTCGAATCTTCGGTTTAGTTAGGCCAACTAGATCGATTTTTCTTGTCATGGGAAGAGGTGCTTTGTGATGGGTTCGGTCGTGCGGTGTTCTTTCCCAGTGGCAGAAGGGGCAGCAAGACACGTATTGATCATTGCCATTAAGGATAACAAGATGGGGTCTATTTCTACATAAATAGATCTTGTCTACATCATGTCATCATTCTTATTGCATTACTCCGTTTCGCCATGAACTTAATACACTAGATGCATGCTAGATAGCGGTTGATGTGTGGAGTAATAGTAGTAGATGCAAGCACGAGTCGGTCTACTAATCTTGGACATGATGCCTATATAATGATCATTGCCTGGATATCGTCATGATTATTTGAAGTTCTATCAATTGCCCAACAGTAATTCGTTTACCCATCGTATGCTATTTTTATCGAGAGAAGCCACTAGTGAAATCTACGCCCCCCGAGTCTCTTCTTTATCATATTTGCCTTCAAGATCTATTTGCCTTTGCTTTTATTTTAGATCTATATTTCCAAAAACCCAAAAATACCTTGCTGCAATTTTTATATATTTATTTATTTTATCTCGCGTTCCCACGAGATCTATTTATCCAATCTACTATAATTTTACCTACCTTTTTATCCGTGAGGGATTGACAACCCCTCTGTTACGTCGGGTTGCAAGTATTTGTTCTTTGTGTGCAGGAGCTGTTTACGTAGTGTTGCGTGGTTCTCCTACTGGTTCGATAACCTTGGTCTCATCACTGAGGGAAATACCTACCATTGTTGTGCTGCATCATCGCTTCCTCTTTAGGGAAATACCGACGTAGTTCTAGCAGACATCATCTGCCCGCACATCTTCGTGCCTTGCTTGATGCCTTGTATGTGCATGATCCTGCACGACGTGCTCCAGACTCATCCAAGCCTTATACACTTGTAGCCGTCCCTTATTCCTGTTTAATTGCTCATGTTGAAGAACACTCCTGCCATGATGCCATCTCCGATCCATGTGCAAAGCAAAGAGTCCCAAAAGTAGTCCCTCGTAGCCTTGTACCCGTGTAGCAACTAGCTCAATAAAAACTCTCAGCTCCACAATAAACAATACACATGGCCACCTTTGCTATCTTCCTTGTTCTTTCCTTTGCTCATGATCTTACTCCGATATGGGCAGCTATTTTAATTTTTCTGACACATTGCAAAGTCTCCCGGAACCAGACTTCTTTTTTCTTAGACTACCCATAGTGAGAGTAACATAGGTGGTAACATCACACATATGTAGGCAAAATAGATGATGTGGAAAGTAATTAATGAAGAAAGAGAGTCATGTGTTAACATAGCTAGTTACTAGTAGTATGAGTAACATCACACATATCAAGGCAAGATGAGTCTACAACATAATAAATGAAGTGTTGCATGACAACACATATATGTTTCTCCCCACTATAGAGGTACTAACATAGACTAGTAACATATGCATGTTACTAGTCTAAGTTACTCCCCACTATGGCTAGTCTTAAACAAATCTCGCATGCAGCAGCTCCCCACATAGAACCATGACTCCACGACTTGGCCAGCTCGCTTGAACTGCCCCATGGTGCCAGCCCATCAGGCTACTTGGACTGCCTCCCTCGGCCTTGGCCCTCGCAACACCCAGTCACTCATGGTACATGCTCTAGCGCCCCCACTGGCCGCCCGCGTTGCCAGCTACTACTTCGATCGAGCGAATTGATCTCGTCGACGCCAACTGCCGCTGTTCGCTCGCTCCACACGTTGTTCGTTGCTCATCGCATCTCGCCGAGACGGCCTCGACTCGCTGCACACCGTTGATTTGTGGCTGGCTTCTGCACCCAGAACTTGTGGCCCTCCGCTTCTTGTTCTACCACGAGTACCACGCTCACCACTCGATTTGTGGCCAAGATGTATAACAACATGGGTTCGCTACGTCGGGTGCTACTAGTATAGGGTTGCCTACTAGTAGTGTTTTTATTTCCTCCAGTGCAGCGGTTGCTTCATCGGTCCACTCGAAGTTTTTGGTCTTTTTGAGCAATCTATAGGGCGGTAGTGCCTTTTCACCAAGGCGGGAGATGAAGCGGCTCAAGGTTGCCATGTAGCCTGCCAACTTCTGGACATGTTTAGGCTCCATGGGTATTGCTAGCTAGGATAAAGGCTCGGATTTTAGTCGGATTGGCCTGTATCCCCCTATGGAAAACAATGAATCCGAGCAATTCAGGCTATGCTCCGCCAGTCTTCGTGGGATTCCTGGCATGTTCGAAGGGTGCCAGGCAAATATGTCCCAATTCTCGCACAGGAATGTGTGCAATGCTTCATCGACCGTGGGGTCCAGTTGGGCTCCAATGGTCGCTGTTTAGTTGGGGTCCGTTGGATGCACTTGAAATATGATGATTTCATCAGCTGGTTTGAAGGATGTGGATTTGGGCCTTTTATTGAGGATTACATCATCCCTATCCACCATTGTGTGGAGTGTGGTTAATTCCTTGAGGGCAAGCAAAGCTGTTTTGTTCTCGTCTCGAAGGGCTCTATCCGGATCACTTTGTAATTGTGGTCATGCCATTGGCCCCCAGCAGTTTGAGTTTCATATACCTGTAATGTGGTATGGCCTGAAACCTTGTGAATGTGTCACACCCCAATAGGGCGTGGTATCCACTATGGGAGGGCACAATGTGGAAGAGTAGTTGTTCGGACCTGTAGTTCTCGAGGGTGCCGAATACCACGTCGAGCGTGACTCTTCCGGAGTAGCGTGCTTCTCTGCCAAGGATAATTCCTCGAAAGGTGCCATGCCTCTGTATGATACGAGATCTGTCGAACTGCATTTTGTCAAGGGTATCCTCGTAAATGAGGTTTAAACCGCTACCTCCGTCCATTAGCACCTTGGTTAGTCTAAATCCATCCACTGTGGGATCAAGGACGAGTGTGGCGGGTGCTCGGACGTGGTGGGCCCTTGGCTCATCTTCCTCGTTGAAGGTGATTGGTGTATTCGTCCATGAATTCACGACTGTAACTTGGTGGATTTGTCGAGCTCTCAAAAGGCTCTTTTCCTATGATTATTTGAGGAAAATGTCTCATAGATCGCTAGGACCTCAGTGTCGTTGTAGGGGGGGGGTGTTGCTGGCCACCTACTGGAGGGTGTAAATCTGAGGATGGCTTCCCCACTTTTAGCCACATTCCTAACCACCCAACAAGCTCAAAGGCTGTGGGATGGGTTTGTGTTTAGCAAGACCGAGTGTATGGGGCATGGTTTGTCTAGTAGCTCGTCGAGGACTGCCCTGGGTCTGGTGAGGGATTTTTTCTTCTTCTTGGCGGGCCCGTGTTTGGCCCACCGTCATGGGTATGCACATTTTGCACGAGCCTTTCTGGGTTCTTTGGCATGGATTGACTCCACACACATCTGTTGTGCCTTCCAGGCGCTTTCCATGGCGCAATATTTGCGTACAAGACTCGATAACTCGGTGAAGTTTTGAACATGGTGACGGGCGAGGGTGTTCGAGATCCCTTCATCTCGGCAGTTATGCCGAAAGGTCGCTATGATTTCTTGGTCGCAGCAATCCGTTATTCTGTCCTTGACCAGGAGGAATATGTTGGGGAACGTAGCATTCAATTTCAAAAAATTCCTATGCTCACGCAAGATCTATCTAGGAGATGCATAGAAATGAGAGGGGGAGAGTGTGTCCACGTACCCTCATAGACCGAAAGCGGAAGTGTCTGACAACGCGGTTGATGTAGTTGAACTTCTTCTCGTTCCTACCGATCAAGCACCGAACGTACGACACCTCCGAGTTCTGCACACATTCAGCTCGATGACGTCCCTCGAACTCTTGATCCAGCAAAGTGTCACGGGAGAGTTCCGTCAGGGCGTGGTGATGGTGATGGTGAAGTGATCCACGCAGGGCTTCGCCTAAGCACTACGTGAATATGACCGGAGGCGTAAACTGTGGAGGGGGGCGCCGCACACGGCTAATAATGTTTGTTGTGTGTTCTAGGTACCCCCTCCCCACATATATATAGGTGGGAGGGGGAGGGGGACAGCCATGGGGCGCCCCAAGTAGGAGGAATCCTACTTGGGGGCCTTGTCCAATTCGCCCCCCCTTACCATCTTTTTCGGAGAGGGAAGGAAGGGGGAGAAGAGGGAAGGAAGGGGGAGGCCGTATTGCCTCCCCTTACTTCTCTCTTCCCCCTTTCCCTTCCCCTTCCTATTCGGCCAACAAGGGGGGCGCAGCAGCCCATGCTGGCTGCTGTGTTTCCCCCCTTTGCCCAGTAGGCCCATATAGTTTGACGGGGGTAGCCCGGAACCCCTTCCGGTGACCCGATACATGCCCGGTACCCTCGGAACACTTCCGGTGTCCAAATACTATCGTCCTATATATGAATCTTTACCTCTCGACCATTTAGAGACTCCTCGTCATGTATGCGATCTCATCTGGGACTCCGAACAACATTCGGTCACCAAATCACATAACTCATATAATACAAAATCGTCATCGAACGTTAAGCGTGCGGACCCTACGGGTTCGAGAACTATGTAGACATGACCGAGACACCTCTCCAGTCAATAACCAACAGTGGAACTTGGATGCTCATATTGGTTCCAACATATTCTACGAAGATCTTTATCGGTCGTACCGTAATGACAACATACGTTATTCGCTTTGTCATCGATATGTTACTTCCCGAGATTCGATCGTCGGTATCTTCATACCTAGTTCAATCTCGTTACCGGCAAGTCTCTTTACTCGTTCCGTAATGCATCATCCCGCAACTAACTCATTAGTCACATTGCTTGCAAGGCTTATCATGATGTGCATTACTTAGAGGGCCCAGAGATACCTCTCCGATACTCGGGAGTGACAAATCCTAATCTCGAGCTATGCCAACCCAACAAAAACCTTCGGAGATACCTATAGAGCATCTTTATAATCACCCAGTTACGTTGTGACGTTTGATAGCACACAAGGTATTCCTCTAGTATCCGGGAGTTCCATAATCTCATAGTCAAAGGAATATCTATAAGTCATGAAGAAAGCAATAGCAATAGAACTTAACGATCATTATGTTGAGCTAACGGATGGGTCATGTCCATCACATCATTCTCCTAATGATGTGATCCCGTTTACCAAATGACAACTCATGTCTATGGTTAGGAAACTGAACCATCTTTGATTAACGAGCTAGTCTAGTAGAGGCTTACTAGGGACACTGTGTTTTGTCTATGTATCCACACATGTATCAAGTTTCCGGTTAATACAATTCTAGCATGAATAATAAACATTTATCATGATATAAGGAAATATAAAATAACACCTTTATTATTGCCTCTAGGGCATATTTCGTTCAGTCTCCCACTTGCACTAGAGTCAATAATCTACATTACAATGTAATGATTCTAACACCCATGGAGTCTTGGTGATGATCATGTTTTGCTCGTGGAAGAGGCTTAGTCAATGGGTCTGCCACATTCAGATCCGTATGTATTTTGCAAATCTCTACGTCTGCCTCATTGACTTGATCACGGATGGAGTTGAAGCGTCTCTTGATGTGTTTGGTTCTTTTGTGAAATATGGATTCCTTCACCAAGGCAATTGCTCTAGTATTGTCACAAAAGATTTTCATTGGATACACCTAGATCGGATATGAACTCCTTCATCCAGACTCCTTCATTCACTGCTTCCGAAGCAACTATGTACTCCACATCACATGTAGATCCTGCCACGACGCTTTGCTTGGAACTGCAACAACTGACAACTCCACCATTCAATATAAATACATATTCGGTTTGTGACTTAGATTCATCCAGATCAGTGTCAAAGCCAGCATTGACGTAACCATTTACGATGAGCTCTTTATCACCTCCATAAACGAGAAACATATCCTTAGTACTTTTCAGGTACTTCCGGATGTTCTTGATCGCTGTCCAGTGATCCACTCCTGGATTACTTTGGTACCTCCCTGCTAGACTTATAGCAAGGCACACATCACGTCTAGTACACAGTATTGCCTACATGATAGAACCTATGGCTGAGGCATAGGGAATGACTTTCATTTTCTCTCTATCTTCTGCAGTGGTCGGCCATTGAGTCTGACTCAACTTCACACAGGCAAGAACCCTTTGTTTGACTGATCCATTTTGAACTTCTTTAAAACTTTATCAAGGTATGTGCTTTGTGAAAGTCCAATTAAGCGTCTTGATTTATCTCTATAGATCTTGATGCCCAATATATAAGCAGCTTCACTGAGGTCTTTTATTGAAAAACTCTTATTCAAGTATCCTTTTATGCTATCCAGAAATTCTACATCATTTCCAATCAACAATATTGCATCCACATATAATATTAGAAATGCTACAGAGCTCACACTCACTTTCTTGTAAATACAGGCTTCGCTAAAATTCTGTATAAACCAATATGATTTGACCACCTCAACAAAGCGTATATTCCAACTCCGAGATGCTTGCACCAGTCGATAAATGGATTGCTGGAGCTTGCACACTTCGTTAGCACCTTTGCACTTGGAGGCCCAACAACGTCTACAAGAAGAAGGTTGTGTAGTAGACATCACCCGCCGGGGGCTGGCCGCCCGCCGAGGACCTAGCCCTCTTCACCCTCTAGGCCATCGTCTCCACATCACTGCTAAGATGAAAACAAGTCAAGATGAGAGGCACAGTTAGAGGGGCCGGAGATGACAAAGGGAAGCAAGACACTTACCCGTCCACCACCTCCTCTTCTGCTGCCTTCCTCTTCCTCCTTGGGCTAAGGGACCCGAAGTCAAAGATGACCTCCGCGTCGACGTCTGCTGTAGGAGGGGAAGAAGGAGGAGTCGGGCTACGCTTGGATAAAGAAGAGGCAACTGCCTTCTTCTTCGCCATCGCGGCCTTCACTAATTTCCTCGGCGCCACGACCCTTGTCTGGTGCACGGACCCCTCCTGGGCCCGCTACGGTGGAGCAGCCTTGCCGGGCCAGACCGGCTCGCCGGAGATGGCCCGCCGCAGGACTCGCCCGCTCCCCGTGGCCGGGGGGTCGACGGCCTCGACCTCTTCCTCCTCTTCCTCCTCCGACTCGTCAGGCACATCTTCGACGAGAGGGGCCCCGGTGCCGGCGCTGCTGGCCTCCCCAGCAGATTCCGCCCACTGGGTGAGCTCCCTCTCCTCTTCAGCCGCGGCGGCCTTGTCCTCCACGCCGCGGGCACTACCAGCCTCCTTGGCGAGCTCCGCCTCCGCCACCCTGGCGGCGATGTAGTCCAACTCCGCCTGGGTGGTGTCCTAGAAGAGCCGCGGCTCGACATGAACATACTTCTCCTCTAGGGTGTTGAAGAAATTGTGCACCTGATCCTCCGGCGGCTTGGCCCAAGTTGGGACGAGGCCGTGCGTGTTGAACTCCGGCATCATGGCGATGATGTCGTTTCGGTGCGAGTTGTTGCTCAGCGGGACCACCCCCGCCGGAAACCCAAACAAGGGCCCCTTGGAGACCTTGCCGGCTTTCACGTCGGACTTCACGGCCTTGCCGGACCACTCGACCCTGCCCTCACGGTTCACGTCGAGCTGGAAGAGCCGCTGGCAGAAGTGGGCGTGCCCCATCACCGTGAAGTTGTGGTCAAGGCCAGGGCGGAGACTCATGATGTCGGCCGCATTCGTGAAGACCCAGGACGGCCTCCCCTTGTTGTGTAGAGGAGCGATTCGGCGGCGGAGGAAATCTGCCCCGATCATCTCAAGGGTGAGCCCGGCTGTCGGTGTCAAAACCGGCAGATCTCGGGTAGGGGGTCCTGAACTGTGCGTCTAGGACGGATGGTGACAGGAGGCAAGGGACACGAAGTTTTACCCAGGTTCGGGCCCTCTCGATGGAGGTAAAACCCTATGTCCTGCTTGATTAATATTGATGATATGGGTAGTACAAGAGTAGATCTACCACGAGATCAGAGAGGCTAAACCCTAGAACCTAGCCTATGGTATGATTGTTGTTGTCTATGTTGTCCTACGGACTTAAACCCTCCAGTTTATATAGACACTGGAGAGGGTTAGGGTTACACAAAGTCGGTTACAATGGTAGGAGATCTGAATATCCGTATCGCCAAGCTTGCCTTCCACGCTAAGGAAAGTCCCTGCCGGACACGGGACGAAGTCTTCAATCTTGTATCTTCATAGTCCAGGAGTCCGGCTGAAGGTATAGTCCGGCTATCCGAACACCCCTAATCTAGGACTCCCTCAGTAGCCCCTGAATCAGGCTTCAATGATGACAAGTCCGGCACACAGATTGTCTTCGGCATTGCAAGGCGGGTTCCTCCTCCAAGTATTTCATAGAAGATTTTGAACACAAAGATAGTGTCCGGCTCTGCAAAATAATTTTCCACATATTGCCATAGAGAGAATAATATTTACACAAATCTAATCTACTGACGTATTCTGTAGTGCGGCACACTACGGCCAAGCCTTTATCCGAGTCATCTCATTATCCCACCTCAGCGCGTCATGCGAGGCGGTTTCCTTGGCACGTCTTGTTAAAGCAGAGATCGTGTCCCCCTTATTCCGGGATTCTCATTAATACGGGCGTGGGTAACCCAACCGTGCCATTGATTACGGCGCTTGGAGATAAGCGAGTTTTACCAGGCTGGTGGGGACACGTAGTTGCGTCCACCCATATAAGGGGATAAGGATCCACCTTTTCACCTACGCCTTCTTCCTCCTTTGCCTATCCATTCTCACGCACTTGAGCTCCAGCGCCCAAGTCCGCACTCCCACCTCAACCTTCTCCAGCCATGTCCGGAGCGAGAGGCAAGTGGATGGTCTCCTCCATCACGGAGGGACACATCAAAAAGCTGAGGAAGGCCGGATACCTGTCTAACGACATCGCGTATCGGCTTCCCGAAAAGGGGCAGCTCATCCCCACCCCTAGGCCCCATTAGAGGGTGGTATTCCTCCCCCATTTCCTCCGCAGACTGGGCTTCCCTCTTCACCCCTTTGTCCGGGGGCTCATGTTCTACTACGGGCTGGATTTCCACGATCTGGCCCCGAACTTCGTCCTCAACATCTCGGCGTTTATCGTCGTGTGCGAGGCTTTCCTCCGCATCCGCCCCCATTTCGGCCTATGGCTCAAGACTTTCAATGTCAAGCCGAAGGTGGTGCGTGGCAACCAGGCAGAGTGCGGAGGCGCTATGGTTGGCAAGATGGCCAACGTCTTATGGCTCGAGGGCTCCTTCGTGGAGACCCTGAAGGGGTGGCAAGCGGGGTGGTTTTACATCACCAAGCCATGCGACCCTGAATGGGTCGCACCCCCCGAGCTTCGATCCGGACCCCCTACGCGGCTCACCTCCTGGAAGGAGACGGGCCTGTCGTGGGGTAAGAAAGGAGAGCTGACCGGACTCCAAATATGCATCCAAACCCTGGTGGACAAGAAGCTCAAGCTTGTCAACGTAGTCCAGGTTATGCTCATCCGCCTGATCCTCCTGTGTCAATGACGGGCTTTCAACCTGTGGGAGTTCGATCTGGCGCGGCACCAAACTCTGAGCAGGCTCTTCGACACGATGTACGAAGATGCCTGGAGGGTGCTTTTCAAGGGCGCCGAGGCCCCCCCCCATCCGCTACCGAGGATCACGGATTCAGTACACAACATCACGCTCATGCGGTAAGCTGTTTATTTCCTTTTACAGGGTATTAGTTTTTCATAGTTTGACTCCATGCGGGATCTAAGCTCCCTTACCTTTGACAGGATTGGTAGGTGACGTCCGGACAGATCAATTGTCCGGCTCCCTTGCCCGAAGGCCCAGCGGATGCTCGCTTGGTGAAGCTGCTGGTTCCGGCACCCTATGTGGTGCCGGAGAAGAAGGCCGCGAAAAGGGCCACAGGGACTCGAAAGAGTGCCCGGCGCCAGGAGGTGTCGGATTCATCATCCGGCGGTTCCGAGGCGCATTCCTCCTGTGAAGACGAGGAGGAAGAAGAAACCTCTCCCCCTCCAGCGGGAGGAGAGAAGAAAAGGAAGGCCGCCCTCTCTGGAGAGGCCGGAGGGTCTAAGAAGGGGAAAACCCTTCCTCCGGACTACTCCACCGATGCCGACGACGACGGAGGGGAGTGGCAGCCCAGGGCCAAGCCCCTGGCGAAATCGTAAGTATCCGGATACTGGAGTAACTCATAGTATTCGTTTATTGCACAGCTTTCCCTTATGTCGAATATGTTTATGCAGCCCACCCAAAGGCCGGCTCGACGCGTCGTCGAGCAGCTCACTAGACTCATCGGATGACACCGCTTCATCCCCCCGCCCTACGGATGACACCGAAGTGTTGTCCCAACAGGTTCCAAGCCGGGAGGTGTTGGTCCTAGAGGCGCCGCAAGGCGACCTCCCAGACTCCAGGAGTAAAGGGGATGAAACCCCCCGGGGCTCCAAGTCCGGCTCAAGGCCGGACACTGCTCCGGAACCCTCAAAGGTTCTAGAGTCCGGTGGGTGACCGCCTTCTAAGAGGAGGAAGCCCACCGTGCCGGTGACCCCCGTCCAACCGGGGGCGCGGGACAATCTGTTGGAGGTGCTCGAAGGCGCCTCCATCGACAAGGGGCACCGCACTATTATGAGTGCGGTGGTCCAGAAGGTTCAGTCTACCAAGAGCGGACTGACTGAAGCTTGTACTAGCCTTTTAACAGGCTTTGAGGTAAGTAAAGAATGTGTAAATAATATTACCGCATAGACAGTAGCCCCTGATGCTCTGTTGGGCATTCGGGAAGAAAAGCCGAATAGAGGATCAAAGAATTTGCAGGAGTCTAACAAAAGGAGTCAATATGCGCACACAGGCTTCTCTGCTGGCGTTCGCCGCACTTACTGCGGAAGTGGACGCACTGAAGCAGAGCCTCGAGAAGTCCGAGCAAGAGCTCGGGCGTGCCAAGAAGCAGCTCGAGGAGAAGGAAGGTAAGACATACCTTGTTTGGATATGCATAAAAAAGGTGCAATTACAAAAAATGACAGGATTAACATGGCTATTGTAGGGGCCACGTCTGAGGTGGCGACCCTTAAGCAAGCGCTGCTCGAGGCCAAGAATAGTGCGGCCGCGGAGCGTACCGAGCAGGAGAAGTATGAGGCCGAGGTTGGCAAGGTGCGGCAAGAGCTCCAGGTTCTCAAGAAGAAACATGAGAGTTTGGAGCTTGACTCGAAGACGCGAGCGTCTGAGCTCGCGGCGGCTATTGAAAATGCCATGTCTGCCAAGACCGAATCCTAGAAGACCCTCCAAGAGTTGGATGAGGTGAAGAAGATAGCGGCGGGTAAGGCATTCTTTATGCAAAGCAAACATATAACCGTGAGTTACTTGTTACTTACCCGAATCAGGAGCTCTCCAGGAGCGTTCGCAGATCTTCCCCGGAGTGTGTCCGATGCCGCCGCATTCTATCGAGCCGAGGAGGGCAGCTCGACAGAGAAGGTGTTCTGGTCTCAGTATGCTGAGGCTGGACACCCCGTGCCCCTGAGTGACCAGCTGAACCAACTGGTCGAGCTCCACAAGGAGGCCGAACAGGCCATGAAGGGCCTACTAGTTCCGCTGTGGCCTGGAGAGGCTCTGCCTGGGAGCTATTTCGGGCTGGTGCGGCGGCTGGTGGAGGCCTGTCCAAGGCTCGAAGTCATCAAGCGCTCCGTCTGCATTGAAGGTGCCCGTAGGGCCCTTGCCCGTGCTAAGGTGCACTGGGGCAAGCTGGATGCTGAGAAGCTTGTGAAGGACGGGCCACCGCCGGGGAAAGAGCATCGCAAGCCCGAAAATTACTATAAGGATGTTCTGAAGGGTGCCTGCCTTGTGGCGGATGAATGTTCTAGGGATGTAATTTTTGAGTAAAACTCGCTCGTTTTTGTCCTGTGCGCTGAAAACTTGTTCATATGCGCTGAGCAATGCTGTTTGAATTTAAAATATTACCTTCTGTGCAGCTGTTTATCAATTCTGAGAGATGGCGAGTCGTCGGCTTCTGCCCCCGTGCCGCTAGTGTTGGGGTGTTCGGGGATAAACCTGAGCGCTCTTTTTCCCATGTTTGGGTCCTTTGAGACAGGCGCTCAGCCCAACGAACAAGGCAATCGGACTATAACGCGTGAACACTCTCACTTAGCCATAGAATTCTATAATTTTAAATTTCAGCGAAGCCCCTAGTATTCGGAAGACCGAGTTCGGGGCGCTATCCACGCCTTGGTCGGACAGAGCCGACTCCTCGCCCTAAGCGGCATAAGTCTTTAGGGACTCGAAAAAACCTCTCGAACAGCGACCAGCTCTTGCTTCATCATGCCAGTCAGTTTTAGCTTTCTCCACTGAGGTGCTCGGCCCAGCTCAACTGGGGCACAATCGCAGTGGTTCTCCTAGTGCTACCTTAGCCGATATAGCGGAACGTAAGGCACCAAAACATAGGAGCCGGGCAAACCCAAATATTGACCCAAGACATGATTCGGAGCCGATGCATATAATGCTATAAGTTCGGGGTGCCGCACTTGTGAAAGTGTTCGGACTTCTCACACCATATTGAGGGGTACTAAAGCCCCTGGCGTATTTTGGCCATACCAAATTGTACGGGTGCAACATGTCGTTAAGGAACATATATTTATAAAAAAGTAATGCAAAAGTAGACAAAAGTTATGCATTGTTTATTAAAAATAGCTGCGATCAAAGCAGAACGATACAAATAATGCGATAAACAAAAAGTTGGACTATTTAACATGTCTGCTCCAGGGGCAAGCTGCGGAATAGTCACTAGTAGAAAAAGGGTCAAACATGAAGCACATTAGTGCCGGTTTGTATTTGAGCCGACACTAATGTATACATTAGTGCCGGTTCCAATGGCTAGCCGGGCCGCTTTCATTAGTACCGGTTCGTGGCGAACCTTTAGCACCGGTTCGTGCCACGAACCGGTACTAATGAGAGTGGTGGCAGGATGTTGTCAGACTGGAGCCCCTCCAGCCCCTTTAGTACCGGTTCTTGGCACGAACTGGTACTAAAGGTCGTCCTACATAAACCCTTCGTCCACCCGAGCTCGCTCTGTTCTTCCCCTTTCCCCTCTCCTCTCTGTTCTTCCCCTCTTCCTCTCGAGCTCATAACACATTTTCCCCAAAATTTGTCAAGATTTGAAGGCCCCCATCCATTCAAATGATCACAAAGGTTAGCAACTTTGTCCTTTCATCTCTCATTGCTAGATTAGCTCTTGCAATGCTTTATATAGTGATTAATTTGTGAGTTTAGTAATTTGGGAGGATATATATATATGTGCTAGTATTTGATTTATATGCAATTTGAGGTCAAAAATAACACTTAGTTTGCATATGTAGGTGTGGTTTACTTAGTGCCTTCTAAATCTCCGTCGTAACCACCGTCGATCGCCCGCACCGTCCCGTCGCCGGCACCACCTTGTGGAGCCTCTTGTTCATGAAATTTTATATAAAAATTGATGTTTGTGTGATTTGGATATATAGTTACTCGTATAATTATCTTACCCGTACGTTGTTTGTTATACATATAGTGCCATGGTTTTGATATCCGTCCCCATCGGCCCTCGTCCTTGTTATGATTCGGATGTGGTATATATATTCTCTTTTAAAACTAGTTGCATTTCGTGTTTATGACAAATTATGCCCATCAAGTTGACATAGAAATTTTTTCTAGGAGGTATGTGAACCGAAAATTCCAACCGACCCTATTGTCGAGAGGTTAAATTTAGTTGAAAGAGAAAATGAGTACTTGAAAGAAAAATTGAAAAGAATTGAGAGGGAGAAGATGGAATTGGAATTGCATGTTGCCGATGTCGTCGATGATCACAAGATCAAGATGGAGAAAATGCGCTTGAAGATTAGAAAGATTAGAAAATATGCCATCGATAGTGAGGCTTGGTATCATTATGCTGTTGGATCCATTGTTACCTTAGTTGCGATCTTGATCGTATTTGTTGTTGCATTTAAATGCTTTAGCTAGAGAGTTATTTGTTTGTTGCATTTAAGTGTTGTATGAACTTTATGTATGAACTTGTATTAATTTGGTCTATTCGGTGTTGTGTAATGAAGATGAGCCGGCAATGGATGTACGATGACCGATGCTCTCCCTAGTTCGTTGAGGGCGTGCATACTTTTCTGCTTGCGGCTGAGGCAAACAAGCGGGCGGATGGTTTTATGCCTTGTCCATGTGCTCGCTGTAAGAATGGTCACAATTACTCTACGTCAAGAACCATTCATGTCCACCTGTTTAAGTCCGGTTTCATGCCCCACTATAATGTTTGGACCAAGCACGGAGAAAGAGGGGTTATGATGGAAGACAATGAAGAAGAAGAGGACGACGACAGCTATCCTGGCCATGGGTTCCCTGAATACGATGATACAATAATGGGGGAAGAAGCTGAGCCGGTAATGCAGGAAGAAGCTGAGCCGGCAATGTGGGAAGAAGCTGAAGAAGAGGCATCAGATGAGCCCGTTGATGATCTAGGTCAGGCCATTGCCGATGCAAAGAGAAACTGCGCAAGTGATTTGGAGAAGAAGAAGTTGCAGCACATGTTAGAGGATCACAAAAAATTGTTGTACCCGAATTGCGTAGGTGACAAGAAAAAGCTGGGCACCACACTGGAATTGCTTCAATGGAAGGCAGAGAATGGTGTATCTGACAAGGGATTTGGAAAGTTGCTGGTAATGATAAAGGATATGCTTCCAAAGGACAACGAATTGCCCGAGAGTACATACGAAGAAAAGAAGGCTGTCTGCTCTCTAGGGTTAGAGGTGCAGAAGATACATGCATGCCCTAATGATTGCATCCTCTACCGCGGTGAGTACGAGGATTTGAACGCTTGCCCGGTATGTGGTGCATTGCGCTATAAGATCAGCCGCGATGACCCTGGTGATGTCGAGGGCGAGCGCCCCAGGAAGAAGATTCCTGCCAAGGTGATGTGGTATGCTCCTATAATACCACGGTTGATACGTTTGTTCCAAAACAAAGAGCATGCCAAGGCGATGCGATGGCACAGAGAAGACCGTAAGAAAGACGGAAAGTTGAGAGTACCCGCTGACGGGTCGCAGTGGAGAAAAATCGAAAGAAAGTACGGGAAGGTGTTTGCAGATGACGCAAGGAGCGTATGGTTTGTTCTAAGTGCAGATGGCATTAATCCTTTTGGGGAGCAGAGCAGCAACCATAGCACCTGGCCTATGACTCTATGTTTGTATAACCTTCCTCCTTGGTTGTGCATGAAGCGGAAGTTCATTATGATGCCAGTGCTCATCCAAGGCCCTAAGCAACCCGGCAACGACATTGATGTGTACCTAAGGCCATTAGTTGAAGAAATCTTACAACTGTGGAATGGAACAGGTGTACGTGCGTGGGATGAGCACATGGGGGAAGAATTTGACCTAAAGGCGTTGCTGTTCGTGACCATCAATGATTGGCCTGCTCTCAGTAACCTTTCAGGACAGACAAACAAGGGATACCGCGCATGCACGCACTGTTTGAACGATACCGACAGTATATATTTGGCTAATTGTAAGAAGAATGTGTACCTGGGACATCGTCGATTTCTTCCGAGCAGGCATCCCGTAAGAAAGAAAGGAAGCATTTCAAAGGTGAGGCGGATCACCGGACGAAGCCTCGCCACCGTACTGGTGCTGATGTACATGATATGGTCAAGGATTTGAAGGTGGTCTTTGGAAAGGGTCCTGGTGGACAACCTGTTCCGAATGACGCTGACGGACGCGCACCCATGTGGAAGAAGAAATCTATATTTTGGGACCTGCCCTATTGGAAAGACCTAGAGGTCCGCTCCGCAATCAACGTGATGCACGTGATGAAGAATCTTTGTGTGACCCTGCTTGGCTTCTTGGGCGTGTATGGGAAGACAAACGATACACCTGAGGCACGAGAGGACCAGCAACGTATGCACGGAAAAGACGGCATACATCAGGGTCATGCAAGCTACGCTCTTACCAAAGAAGAGAAGGAAATCTTCTTTGAATGCCTGCTCAGTATTAAGGTACCGTCTGGCTTCTCGTTGAATATAAAGGGAATAATAAACATGGCAGAGAAAAAATTCCAGAACCTAAAGTATCATGACTGCCACATGATTATGACGCAACTGCTTCCGGTTGCATTGAGGGGGCTTCTACCGGAAAATGTTCGATTAGCCATTGTGAAGCTATGTGCATTTCTCAATGCAATCTCTCAGAAGGTAATCGATCCAGAAATCATACCAAGGTTAGAGAATGATTTGGTGCAATGTCTTGTCAGTTTCGAGTTGGTGTTCCCACCATCCTTCTTCAACATCATGACGCACGTCCTAGTTCACCTATGCGAAGAGATTAACGTTTTGGGTCCTGTATTTCTACACAATATGTTCCCCTTTGAGAGGTTCATGGGAGTCTTAAAGAAATATGTTCACAACCGTGCTAGGCCAGAAGGAAGCATCTCCAAGGGCCGTCAAAATGAGGAGGTCATTGAGTTTTGTATTGACTTTATTCCTGAGCTTAAGCCGATTGGTGTTCCTGAATCGCGGCATAAGGGCAGAATGGATGGAAAAGGCACGCTAGGAGGGGAACAAATAATATGTATGGACGGAAATTCTCTCACTGGAGCACACTACACAGTTCTACAGAATTCCGCCTTGGTGGCTCCGTATATGGATGAACACAAGAATTTGCTACGCTCCAAACACCCGGAGCGGTCTGATGACTGGATTACACGTGAACAAACCAAGAGTTTCGCCAGCTGGTTGCAGACACGTACCATGCATGACACCTCTATTGAAGATGACCTGTACTTGCTGTCCCAGTTACCATCTTCGAATATAATGACTTTCAAAGGGTACGAGATAAATGGTAATACATTTTACACGATCGCCCAAGATAAGAAGAGCACCAACCAAAACAGTGGTGTCCGCATTGATGCAGAAACCAAGATGGGAAAGGAAACATATTATGGTTATATACAGGACATATGGGAACTTGACAATCGACGTGGTTTGAAGGTCCCTTTGTTTCGGTGCAAATGGGTCAATATGACACGAGGTGGGGTAACAGAAGACCTGCAGTACGGAATGACAACAGTGGATCTCAACAATCTTTCGTATGCAGATGAACCATTCGTCCTAGCCAATGATGTGGCACAGGTTTTCTATGTGAAGGACATGTCTACCAAGCCAAGAAAAAGAAAAGAAAAGGAAGCGAATGCATCGTACGATGAGCCAAAGCGGCACATAGTTCTTTCTGGGAAGAGAAACATCGTGGGAGTGGATGACAAGACAGACAAGTCAGAAGATTATGAAAAGTTTGATGAAATTGCTCCATTCACAGTGAATATTGACCCGAGCATCCCGTTAAATGATGAAGATTTTCCATGGTTACGGCGCAAAGGGACACACGCGAAGAAAAAGTTTCACACCCAAAGATCTGGGATGTGATCGGCTTCACTATCATCACTTTCTTTTGTGTTTCACACCCAGAAGGGAATCTCTATAATAGTTATGGTAGTTAATTTTGTGTTTTGGCATTTGAAACGCGAAGAAATTTTATGTGCAAACAAATTCTTTCATGCCTTTACTGATTTTTGAAGTTAAGTTATTCACAAACTAGTGATTCACACTAATTTGAAATAATTCAAAATTTAAACTAATCAAATTTGAAAATTACGGGCACTAACAGAAAGTTTGTAATTTTTTGTACCTAAAGCAAAAATATTCACAAAGAAACTCTAAATACACAAAAAAACAACTCAAAAATAAATAAAGCAAAAAAATAAAAAAGCCCGCCTACTAGGCCAAAGCGGCCAGCATACGACTAGAAACCCAACCTGTTGTTGGGCCAGGATGCAGGCCTGCAAAGTCCCAGTAGGCCAACAGGGCAGCACAGAACATGTAGGCCCAGTAGACCTGCTTTGGAGAGGATCTCGAGAGAGCTACTGCATGGGGGTTTATAAACCAGTGCGGTCACCCCTCGGCTAGCGAGGTGGGACTAAACTTGCCGCACCGCACCTGCTCCAGCGCACCCCCTTTAGTACCGGGTCGTGGCATCAACCGGTACTAAAGGGGGGGCCTCTAGTACCGGTTGGAGCCACCACCCAGTACTAAAGGGGGTCGCTTCCCGCCGCTTGGCCTGGCCAAAACAGGCCGTTAGTACCGGTTGGTGGCTCCAACCGGTACTAAAGGCCCCTCCTATATAAACAACACTTACGAAAATTTCAGTTTCTCATCTGCTTCTTCTCCTCTGCACCGTCGCCCGCCGCGCCCCCTGTACGTCTCCATCCCTCGTTGCTGCCCCCGTCGTCGCCCCCGTCCCCGTCGTCGCCGCCGTGTCGTCCCCGTCCCCGTCGTCGCCGCCGCGTCGTCCCCGTCCCCGTCGTCCCCGTCGTCCCCGTCGTCACCGCCGCCCCGTCCCGGCCCGTCCCGCGTCGTCCCCGTCCCCGTGGTCGCCGCCCCGTACGTCCCCGTCGTCGTCGCCGCCCCGGCCCGTACGTCCCCGTACTCATCATCGCCGCCCCGTCCCTGTCCCCGTCGTTGTCATCCCTGTCGTCGCCGCGCCCGTCGCCGTCCCCGTCGCCGCCCCCCGTCGCCTCTCGCCTCGCCGGTGAGCGCACACACACACATACATTTTTTGTTTTTAGTTATACAAATAGTTAGAAATTTTTCTGTTTTTTAGAAATTGTTAGAAATTTTTTCTGTTTTTTAGAAATAGTTAGAAATGTTAGAATTGTTAGAATAGTTAGAAATGTTAGAATAGTTAGAATAGTTAGAAATGTTAGAATTGTTAGAAATTTTTCTGTTTTTTAGTTATCGAAATAGTTATAAAAAAGTTAGAATTGTTAGAAATTTTTATGTTTTTTTAGAAATTGTTAGAAATTTTTCTGTTTTTAGAAATAGTTAGAAATGTTAGAATTGTTAGAATAGTTAGAAATGTTAGAATTGTTAGAAATTTTTCTGTTTTTTAGTTATAGAAATAGTTATAAAAAAGTTAGAATTGTTAGAAATTTTTCTGTTTTTTAGAAATTGTTAGAAATTTTTTCTGTTTTTTAGAAATAGTTAGAAATGTTAGAATTGTTAGAATAGTTAGAAATGTTAGAATTGTTAGAAATTTTTCTGTTTTTTAGTTATACAAATAGTTATAAAAAAGTTAGAATTGTTAGAAATTTTTCTGTTTTTTAGTTATAGAAATAGTTATAAAAAAGTTAGAAATTTTTCTTTTTTTTAGTTCTAGAAATATTAGAAATGTTATAGAAATGTTAGTTATATAGAAATGTTAGAAATTTTAGTTATCAAAATCCAATCACTAAAAAAATGTTACTTTTTGCGGGCATATAGCTAGTATTTGTTCTCGATGATGCCCGGCCCGCATCCTCGCCGTCGACCCGTCCGCGACGACGTCCGACTTACCCATGTCCGGGACTGGGCTCCGCCGGGCTGGCACTGGGAGGTGCTGCCTGGAGGTGCGCGCCGCTTGATGAGGAACCCGGCCCCGGGTCCCGTCATCGACCCTGATCTCATTTGGTGGCGTTCGCGTGGGCGAGTTTCGGTGCGGAGGGAGCCGGCCCCGCCGGAGGTGGTACGTCGCCGTGTCAGGGAGGAGGACGAGCACGTCCATCGCTACATGGTTGTGTTAGAGGGCGGCAGGTTCTCCAATACCTGGCAGTTTCTTCAGGGATCTCACTTCAGCTATGATCCTGTGAGGGTTCCTTCTCTTTGGGTATCCACCGCCCGCGCCGCAGGAACCGCGAGTGTCCTAGATTCTTCTGTAGTATTCGATCTTTATTAGCTACCTAGCCAGTCATGTTCTCGATATATAATATTCAAGACGATGTATTCGAGATTATATATTATTCAAGACAATGTATTCGAGATTATATCTATTATTTGAGACGATGTATTCGAGATTATATCTATTATTCGAGATGATGTATTCAAGATTATATCTATTATTCGAGACAATGTATTCGAGATTATATCTATTATTCGAGACGATGTAATTTGAATACTAAATTGTTTTATATTTCTTTTGGCATAGTTAATAAAAGCTATGGCGAACAATACCAACAGAGAGGGAGAACAGACCATGTTCGATATAATACGCGGGCCAGATGATGATCAGAATGAAGAAGATTATGACGGCTCCGAATTTCTAAACAACACCGGAGAGGGTGATATGATATTCGATCGCGATGACCGAATTGATGAAGTCATGAACTACGATTATGACAACACCGGAGAGGTATATATATTTATATAAGCAGGCATCTGGTGATCATCACATGTTTTAAATGAGTTGAAGATATATTAACGAATCGATCTTTCTTCTTTCAGCCATCCGGATCGAGCAAATCTTCAGGCAACAGGACGAAACGAGGCCCGAACAAAAAGTTGAAGGAGGGCGTAAAGTATAATATCGAGGCAATCAAACCTAATGGCGAACCATTAGCGCCTAAGAAGATTGCGGGCAAGTTCGTTCGTCAGTGCGCAGTTCTTGTGAAGGACCAACTCCCGATCTCCCTTCAAGAATGGAGAAAGCCAGCAAAGCCACGTCCAGATCTTACTTTTGTCGATGACAGACAAAAAAGTCTGCTTTGGGATACTCTCATGGAACATTTCACCCTACCAGATCATTTCACAGAAGCAGATGTGCAGAAAGTCAAGGACGCTGCTCTTAGGAAGATGGCGGTTGCATTCAAGAACCACAAGAATCGTGAATGGGACAAGTACGTCAAGGGAGGAAGGAAGACTCCAGTATTCGAGGGAACACTAGAGAATCAAAGTGCTCATTGGGACGATTTCGTGAAATTCAAGGATTCAGAATTATCTAAGGAACGGTCAAGAATAAACAAGGCCAATGCCGCAAAAAAGGATAAGTTCCATAAGCTGGGGCCAGGTGGCTATGCGGTGGGAATGCCTAAGTGGGATAAGTCTGAGAAAGAGATGCTAGATGCAAGTGTCACTCCAGAAACATTGAGCTGGCCCTCCAGGTGCATGACATGGTTCTATGTGCATGTGGGGGAGTTGGACCCGAAGACAGGCAAAGTTTCCAAGAAGGCATGTCTGGACGGAGCCGAAGATAAGCTACTTGTTGCAATAGAAGAGGCTCGATCTGGGTTGTTCGAGCCCAACAGAGAGAACGACGAGCTTACGCGTGCCCTGGGAAATCCTGAACACCCGGGAAGAACACGAGGCATGGGCGCTATTCCGTGGTATGAGGGGTTTTCGGACTGGAACACCGACTACAGAACCCGTGCGAGAAAGAAGATTGCGGAGAAGAAGAAGAGGAAGATGGAGGAGGAGCAGAGGAAGCTCGACTATGAACGCCTTCAAGGCCTAGAATCAGCGCATGCGGACTTGGCAATCAAATTCCAGCAGCAGCAGGAGCAGATCGACTCACTTAGCCAGCAAAGGGGGTCTCAGCAGCTGCAGCAGCTAGCGGATGATCCAGCATTGGATACCCCCGCCCCATCCATGCCGAGAAGCAGCGTGGGTTCCGCCCCGTTTGACGTAATGCTGGATAGGTACCCCGTGGATGATATCTTGGAGAACACTAACTGCGAGCTACACTTCAAAATTAAGAACATATCCTTGAAGGTGGAGGACGGCGTTGCTTATACAAATTCTCCTGATGCAACCTTCCATTGCAACCCGATTCCAGCAGGCTATGCTTGTGTCGTGGTTGATGAGGTGGTGGACCAATATTCGGGGCTAGAGCTTGACATTCCTAGAGGTGACGAGGAGCACACACTCGGAGATGCCAAACATCGTATCATCCTATGGAGAAAGGATTGCATCATCTTTCGAAGGCCACCGACACCGCGTCACCTGACTCCTCGTCGAAGTCCGCCACCGAGTCAGTAGACTCCCGCTCCTCCAAGTCCACCAGCGCGTGAGGCCACTCCTCCTCATCCAAGTCCGGCAAAGTGTCAGGCCACTCCTCCTCCAAGTCCGACACAGCATCAGACGTCCACTCCTCCTCCAAGTCCGGCACAACCTCAGGCCACTGCAAGTCCGGCACAGCTTCAGGCCACTCCTCCTCGTCCAACTCAGCCCCGTTAGCCGTCTCCGCCGCCTCAGCAATCGCAGAAGAGACACCCCACAGCTATGGTGAGTAGCGGTACGAGTCAAGGTCATAGTACAAGAAGTACAGGCGGAGGCAAGCGATATAAATATGGTCCAAACCTTACTACTCCTCTTCCTGAGAGGGCTTATGACAGGACCGAGGAGCAAACCAATGCCATAGTGCGAGCAGAAGTCGACACCCATTTTGGACCAAAACCGCCACCGCCGCCAAGGGAGAAAGTGCCTGTGGAAGTAGTTGACCACTTCATTCGTATGGCTCAACCACCAGCTCCTAAGCCTATTGACACAGACTATGAGCGCCATATCAGGAAGTTACATCGACAACATCTACAGAAGAAGGCGAGCTCGAGCTCGAGCAAACAACAAGCAGCTATCAAAAAATGCGGGAAAACCGTTGCCCAGCTGGGAGAACAGGCGGCGCAATCGACCCCCCTGCTTGTTGTGCCGTGAACAACACGTGACAGTACACGTGCCCAATATTATTGTGGGCAAACAGTTTACGTTCCTGAGGTGGGCGATGTGGTAATAACCCAGGAGCATATAATGCAGGCTGAAACTCTCAACATCACTGTTGGACAACTCCTCGAGATCGAGGACATGCCTGTGCTTACAGAGGAGGAAATAAAATAGAAATATGCCCGGGGCCAACCTTTGGTCAAGCCAGAAGAGGTCAAGAAGCTCCCAACGAGAATGTATGAATTGCATCAATGGTACATGGACATTACCAAGAGATCCGATCGAGAGTCCCTCATGGTGCAAGTCAAGAAGGATCATTACTACCATGAGAATGTTGTGACCGTTGAGTATTCTGAACTGTTTCAGTTATACAATCAAGACGCACTCGACAAATCTATCGTCAGTTGCTATTGACTGTAAGTGATTTCTTTCTGTAATTTATGTCTCAAGCTAGCTGTAGTGATCTTTTTGATCAATCATTACGTGTAATTATCCTCACTATATTCTTTTCTGTGGTATTATGCAGGATGAAGATGTATGAAATGAGAAAAGGTGGACGCTATGGCATTGGGTTCATTGACCCAAACACCGTTAATGAATACACATGGAAAATAAACAAGCATTATGAAAAGCAGGTAGAGGACAGCATGCTAGAGTTCTTGAAGCGCCTCAAATACAATGAAGATATACTACTTCCTTACAACTTCCAGTGAGTCACACTTTCTTGTACTACAAATTCTCTGTTTTTGCCTACTAGCTAGCTACATGTTTTTGCTTACATATGCCCGCTTAATTAAGACATGCAAATGTGTGTGCATGCAGATTTCACTGGATCTTGTGTATCATTGAAGTTGACACCGGAACAGTTCAAATACTGGACTCACTACTCAAAGCAAATAGTGACTATAACATCTTGTTTGGGATAGTCAACACGTAATTTCAATCATTATTAACTATATATCTCGGCCTATTTAGTTCGTCATTTCATGATATGAACTATTTAATAACCCCTTTATTCATTTTCTTTGTCGGTGGGCAGGGCTTGGGCAAGGTTCATCAGCGTCACGGAAGGCGAATGGAAACGACAGCTGAAATGGTTTCGACCCAAGGTAAGTAATTAAGTAGTACTAGCTAGCTGCCATCTCTTTAATTATCATGCTTGATTAATTATTATCTGATCAAATTAAATTCCATTCTCGTAATAAAGGCCCTGAAGCAGGCACAGGGGACTGATCTGTGTGCATTCTGCGTTTGCGAGAACATTCGCATGATGGCGTCCGAAAGGAGCAGATCTCAAAGACAGGAATGGGTACGCTTGTCAGAACACTATTCACAATTTTTACACCATTATCGATATCTAGTCACACAACTAATACACATGCATATTGATCTCCTTCTTAACAGTTCAAAGAGGTGCGGGACAAGCTCCTAGAAACGGAGCGCGTAGAAGCACTTCAAGAGGAAATAGCAGGATTTTTGCTCAACCAGGTCATAAATCTGAAGGGAGAATACTATTACCCGCTACCGCCCCCATCGACCAGGTCATGAACCACTTCCAATTGTCATCGTGCTCTGAAGGCACCAATTAGGCTAATGCCACTGGCTCCGAAGGCAACATGCATATGTAGGAGAAATTGTATATAGCTATACATGTGTGTATGTGTGAATTAATATGGTGGTTTGTGAGACATTGATGATATATATATGATTGGTTCTACTAGAAATTCTATATATATATATGCATAACGTGTACAATGTGTAGTATCGTAAAATACCAGCAAACGAAAAAGAATTAAAATGGAAAACACAAAATTAAATGAAAAAGAAATCATAAAACCAAAACCCCCCCAAACATTTTAGTACCGGTTGGTGTTACCAACCGGTACTAAAGGGCTCCTGGCCCCCGGAGCTGGCTCGTGCCACGTGGTTGCCCTTTAGCACCAGTTCGTGCTGAACCGGTACTAAAGGGGGGGGGGGCTTTAGTGACCACACTTTAGTGCCGGTTATGGAACCGGCACTAAAGGGCCTTACGAACCGGTGCTATTGCCCGGTTCTGCACTAGTGAGTATGCGAAATAGGTATACTGCTCGTGATAGAGACCACCTGTGAGTTCCGTAATGCGGCGTGGCTTGTCTGCCTCCCTGGTTCTTGCATCATTTGTGCGGCAATTGAACTGCCGAACAGGCCTTCCGAAGAATGGAGTCCTGAAAGTAAGAGAAAATTAAAAAATCGGCAGCCCCTGGTGCGGTTTAAGCCGCGTTTCGGGCATGCCGTGATGGTGCCCCTCCCCCTGTACCCATGGTATTTTTAGAGCGTAGTTATGTACGCGAAGCACTGATGTCGCATTGTTGCGAGGGCTGGGGTTGGGGCCGCATTGCTACGCCTGCTCGGAACGTGCCAGGCGGTGTTGTTGTGGGTTACTCCGGGCATGCTTGACGGTGTCCAGACGCTTAATGGCCGGACTAGAGAACTGCCTGGAGAGGCTGCTTTGTGCTTCCGCTGCAAGGGCCACCGTGTGCTCCTCCGTTTGGGGAGAGCGTTCGGTGTTTCCATTGACCGTAATTACTCCTCGAGGGCCTGGCATCTTGATCTTAAGGTATGCGTAGTGCGGTACCGCATTGAACTTGGCGAATGCGGTTCGTCCAAGCAGTGCGTGATAGCCACTGCGGAACGGAACTATGTCGAAGATCAACTCCTTGCTTCGGAAATTATCCGAAGATCCGAAGACCACTTCAAGTGTGACTGAGCCCGTACAATTGGCCTCTACACCTGGTATTACGCCTTTAAAGGTCGTTTTGGTGGGCTTAATCCTCGAGGGATCTATGCCCATTTTCCGCACTGTATCCTGGTAAACACTACTAGGAAAAGGGCTATAGATAGGATTGACACTAGTGGCGCACCAGGGAAGTAGTGCGCCACTACTATATACTAATGGCGCACCAGTTGGTGATGCGCCATTAGTGTGGAAGACACTAATGGCGCACCAGAAAACAGGTGCGCCACTAGTGATAAATTTGTTTTTTCATTTTTACATACATACTAATGGCGCATCCTACCGAAGTGCGCCACGCCAGACAGGGAGTGCTCCAGTACTGAATTTTTTTTATTTTTTTTGTTGCAAAACTACTAATGGCGCACCGCCTCATAGTTCGCCATTACTAGTTTAAACTACTAATGGCGCACCCTGTAGAAGTGCGCCATTAGTATATATTTTGATATCATGAATATTTTTAAGTTTCATGGGCACTTTTAGATATCATGAATATTTTTAAATTTCATGGGCACTTTTTGAATTCATGAATATTTTTTTCAAATTTGATGATATTTTTTCATATTCAATATGATAAAATATTGAATATTCATGAGGATACTCGATCTCGATTCCCCCTCCATCTCGATCTTGATCCCACCCGCGCCTCCTCTCCCCTCTTCATTTTTTAAAAAATAATAATAAAAAAGTGTAGACTACAATTGTTGTTAAACAACAATTATTACTGTTTTTATAAAAAAATATTACTGTTTCATATTCATATTCATTTTCTAAAAAATTATTACATGCAACAAAAAAATTACTTATGGCGCACCTCTGGCTGGTGCGCCATTGCTATATATATAAAAAGATTACTAATGGCGCACCTCTGCCTGGTGCGCCATTGCTATGTAAAAAAAAGATTACTAATGGCGCACCTCTGCCTGGTGCGCCATTGCTATGTAAAAAAAAAAGATTACTAATGGCGCACCGACCGCATGTGCGCCATTAGTAAGATTCCCCCTAGCTAATTCCCTCCCTCTCGCCAGATCCCCTTCATCCCTCTCCCTCGCCCCCTAGATAATTCCCCCCGCTGCCCCGACCCACGCCGCCGCCGCCCCCACGACTCTGTCTCCGTCGCCGTCCCCATGCCGCCGCCGCCCCCGCGCCTCTGTCTCCCTCGCCGCCCCCGCGCCTCCTCGAGCCGAGTGCCACATCCCTCGCCGTCCCCCCTCTGCCCGCGCCCGCGCCCTCAAGGTCCTCCCGCCCTCGCGCCGCCTCGACTACCTCCGGCTACCCCGAGTCGCCCTCGACGTCCCCAGTGAGCACCCGAGCCGCTTCCCCCTCTTGATTTCCTTCTGATGTGTTCTAGGGTTAGGGGTTGGAGAATTTTGGACAAGAAAAGGGGTTGGAGAATTAAGTAGCTAGGGTTGGGGAATTAAGTAGCTAAGGAGATTATGTTTAGAGCATCAATGATGGGTGTTGGATATACCTCTGGATAATTTTGATTTTATTCATGTTCTCAAGGAAATGGAATTATCCAGGGAACAAATTAGTAAGAAACTTGTACAGTAGCAACCAGGGGAGGTCGAGGGCAGCAACCAGGGGAGGAGAGGAGGAGCAGACCAACAACAGCAACAATCATGGGATGAGGGGAGTAGCGGACTAGTAGAAGCAACCATGGGAGGAGGGGAGGAGCAGACCAGCAACAGCAGCAACCGGGGGAGGAGCAGCAAGCCAGCAACCATGGGCGGAGGCGGCGGCTGCCTAGGAGAGGGTTGGGTCGGGGGGAGGGGAACATGTTCGATTTAGGTTTCCAGGGGGTGATTTGATACAGTAAAAACATATGCCAGATGGGGCCCAAAAAATTGAGTCGCTCAACCCAGAAAACACGACTAGTCGTGACTAGTCGAGACTAGTCGCTCGACAGTCGCCGGGCTGAGTCGACCCTGCCAGTGCGACTCGACGACTAGTCGCAACTAGTCGAGCAACTCGAAAACAGAGGCAAACATAGAATCCTGCATGCGCATTTTGAAGCAAGACTCCTGTGATGATTTATACTGAACTTTATTTGTGTTTTATCTTGAAATTCAAACTTACTGTATCCTGAAATTCAAGCTTACTATACCCTGATTTGACTGGAGTACAATGTTGCAGCTTCACTTGTCTTCGAGTGAAATACTCCTGAATAATCATAATCAATTGTTGCATATGGCGCTATATTAGTTCTACCAAGTTGAGGGTTTCGTTAAGTAGACCTAACTTGATCATAATCAATTTTTAAGGGGCTATATTAGTTCTACCAAGTTGGGGGTTTCGTTAAGTTGCATGTACCCTGAATTCAAGTAAATTAAGTTGCCTGTACCAAGTTGAGTACTCCAGTTTTCTGTTTTTTGTTTTCGTTAAGTTGGAGTAACAGTTTTATTGCCTGTTACTGCACCTGTACTACACATTACAAAGTCTCCTAGTACTTAAACCACCCAAGCTATGAGGCAAAAATTTCAGTTAACTGTTATGGACAATTGTCAATTTTCTGTAATGATGATGGAACATTATAAAGCATTGTACTCCAGTGTATATGAATGATACAAAAAATTTAGCAACTTCTCTGATTTTATAAAGTTGTTCTTATATGGGTGAAACTTCTCTTGTTTTTAGGCTAGTGCAGGGTGTTGCTTTATTCTGTCATCATTTGTAACTATGTCACAAATAAATTGTTCCTTCTTCTGTATTTGAAGTAATGACTGTTCATAAGCTGAGGCATGGATTAAGCTGTTTCTTTGTTGTACCATTATATCTGGATGATTTTTTGTTTGTGAAAGTGCGTTATATTGACTAGAGGGGGGTGAATAGGCGATTTTTATGAAAGTCTTCAAAACTTGAGAGTTGTGAAGACAAACAGTGAAGATCATGCCTATTACTATGCAGCGGAAGTTAGATTACACTAGGCCAGCCATGGTCATGTATTCAATAGAGTGAGAGCGCAATGACAAACAGCTTCAGTGTAATAAGGATCAGGTAGGAAGAAGTTATGAAGCCAAACAGATCTTACATTCATGTTGTGAAGACAAAAGATAAAGCAAGCATGCAATGGCTTCACAATGAATAACTGTAAGCGAAAGGAAGTGAAGATGAAACCAGTGACACGTTGAAGACAATGATTTGTTGGACCAGTTCCAGTTGCTGTGACAACTGTACGTCTGGTTGGAGCGGCTAGGTATTTAAACCAAAGGACACACAGTCCCGGACACCCAGTCAAGGACACTTAGTCCAAGACACCCAGTCCTCACCATTTTCTCCTTGAGCTAAGGTCACACAGACCTCGCCCAATCACTCAGGTAAGTCTTCAAGGTAGACTCCCAAACCTTCACAGACTTCGTTCACTGACAATCCACAATTTCTCTTGGATGCTCAGAACGCGACGCCTAACCGTCTGGAGGATGCACAATCCTCAAGTGTAATAAGTCTTCAAATCACACAGACATGAAGACTTAAGTGATGCCCAATTTACTCTGGCTCTGGGTGGTTAGGGCTTTTCTCCTCACTGGGAATTTTTCTTTCAAAGGCTTCGAGGTGGGTTGCTCTCAAACGACAGAAGCCGTGCACTGAAATCTGAGCAGCCAACCGTTTATGGTTGTGGGGGGGTGGACTATTTATAGCCACTTGGCAACCCGACCTGATCTGTCCGAAATGACCCTGGGTCACTAAGGAACTGACACGTGTACCAACGGTCGAATTTTGAACTCACACGGCAACTTTACTTGGGCTACAAGTAAAGCTGACTTGTCTGACTCTGGACAAGATTTTCTCTCAAAGTCTTCGCTCAAAGACATAGGATTTGAATTAGGCATCACTTCAGTCATTCTGACTGGTTCTCTTCGACCCCACTTAACAGTACGGTGGTTCCTATGACACAACATGAATGAAATAAAACTACGAAGGATCTAGGTCTTCGAGTTCCAAAAGCTTCATAGGGAGTCTTCTCATGTCATTGTCTTCAATATGAATATCTTCATAAACCACCATTGTCTTCAATGTCTTCGTACATTTTTAGGGGTCATCTCTGGTAGTAAAACCGAATCAATGAGGGACTTCTACCTGTGTTTTCCTGCAATTCTCACAAACACATTAGTCCCTCAGCTAGGTTTGTCGTCAATACTCCAAAACCAACTAGGGGTGGCACTAGATGCACTTAGAATCTCCCCCTTTTTGGTGATTGATGACAAACTAGTTGAAGTTTTCAACGGGAAACATAATTTGTGAAATTGTAAGAGAATTGTCTTCATAAGTTGCAAGGGCTCCCCCTGAAGATGTGCATATAAGTAATTTGCTTCTTGAATGCAAATGCACATGGCAGGTTGTACTTGTGGAGATCCACTTCAACTTATGAAAATCCACTATGCATGTGAAAGTATATGAAGATAATGACATGCATAATGGAAAATGGACGTCTGCAGAATGAGATGAGTGCGGAATTTATCGTCGCACATGCGGAATTTATCTTCGCAAAACGGAGTGACAAACAGGTAGCAGACGACCATCAAGGCTAAGTGTTACAACTCAATGAAGCAAATGTAGCAAAAAAACGGGAGTTGTAAGCACGAAGCAAAATGTAGCAAAATTTGAAGGCACCCGCCCATAGTGACCCGCTTGAAGACTATAACCATCATATGCTTCTCCCCCTTTTGTCAGTGATGACCAAAAAGATTTGAAGACATAGAGGTTTCTACGCGTTCCCAGGCGCAGCAGGGTCGGTGAAGTTGTTTGGCGGCGGTGCAGACGATCTTGGTGCAGATTCGACGCGCATTGAAGCAGGTGGAGATGATGTCGCGTCGTCTTCTTCTTCAATAATCCGGGCAGACACGGTGGCAGCATAAGAAGAGAACTCTGACTCTTCAAGTGATGGTGTGCTGCGCATCACCGCTCTTCTTGGAGGCATGGAGTCAAATTTGAAGTGCTCTGTGAAGCCATCCTCATGCAGTTCAGCTTCAGGGCACATCATAGTGAGGCCCTTCCAAGTGCGGCGACAGGTCTCGTGTGTGACAAATGCATTCTTGGTTGCCAGATTTCTGATGCGATTGACGTCTTGCATGATGCTTCTCATCTGCCACTTGAGCCAGTCGTGATGCCTATCGTGCTTTTGGTGAAGAGCCACAAGAAGCTCTCTGTCATTGAGTGCACGAGCGTGCTTCTTGGGTTTCTTTGCAGCTGTGCTGTTGGTGGCTTCAGTTGATGCAGGGGCACGTGTGGTGCCAGCCATTGGATACACTCGTGAGAGAGCTTCAACACCTTCAATATTTTGAGTGAAGCTCTGGTGTTCTGCATTCTGAAGACTTAGTGGTTGCTTGGCTGGCTCTGGATATATTGCTTCAGCAGATGTGTCCACATCTGGCAAAAATATCCTATGATTACGGGCTGAGGGTTGATAGGAGATTGCAGAGTGAAGCTTGATCAGCCTCATAACCCAAGGAGCATAAAACTTTAATCCAAAAAGTTCTGAAGCAGACGCTGCAAATTGACGGATGAAGAGATCCTTGCATTGAAGCATTTGCCGTGAAGAATGCAGAAGATGAGAGTCTTCATTGCACCATCAATCGTTGCATATCGAGAGTGTCCCTTGACTGGCCAGAGAGTCCGCCTTATGATGTGATATATTGTTCTGGGCAGGTACTCTAAGTCTTCAACGAAGAACCTAGTTGGATAGGGTGCACTCGGAGGCAGTGGCTTCATCATTGAGAGCATCTGACTCATATCTGGCTCAGGACGCTGAAATATGCTCTCAATTGCTTCAGCATGGAGTTGGCACCCTTCTTCAAAGAATTCGCCAGGAGTGGGAAGGCCGGTAAGCTCAATTAGGTCGAAAGCATTGGCTTCATGATGGATATTGCCTGTCATCCACTCCAGAATCCATGTCTTCGGATCTCTGTTATAGCCTTTGATATGCACAGTGGCATAGAACTGGAGCAGAAGCTCTTCGTTCCAGTGCTCTTCATCAGTGATGAATGGCAGCAAACCCACTTGCTTGAAGCAATCCAATGCTTCTTCCAGACCAGGCAGACCAGCAACAGCTTCAACCTCAAGGCACTTGTGAGGAAAGATGCGGCCTTGGTTGTAAAGGATGCATGAATAATAGCTACGCTGTTGATGGCTCCAGAACCTATCTGATACAATCCGTTCCCTTGAATAAGGGTTCTTGGAGCGGTCGAAAAACGTGTTATCTGCCCTGAAGTCGTTGATGTTGAAGGAACCAGGAGCTGATGCAGGACCTGGGAACCTTGGTAGTCATGGGATCGGCTTCTGGACCTGGGGCCTGTGCGCAATATGATAGTTGAATTGTGGTCCCGCAGCGGACACAGGCACAGAATGTTCAGGAGCAGTAGCTTCAGTGTCTTCTAAAGCTGTTGTTGGGGAGGGCTCCACACTTGATTCGGCGTTGTTTGTGGCAGCCTCAACATTTTCAGCTTCAGGCACGTTCTCCTTGAGAACTGCTTCTTGTTTGTGCGGGGGAGTTGGAGCTTGTGGTATTTCTGCTTGCTCTTCGGCTGATGCAGCCGGAATGTCTTCGGCAGCCTGAGCCCTTGGCCCTTTGCGAAGCCTATGGAGTGTAGGCGCTGGTGGAGTTGCAGTGGGTTGGGGCTCATCTTCCTCCTGTGGGCTATCTGCCCACGACGCATTTTGTGTGATTGGCGTCAATGGATGACCAATACTGATCTGTTCGCTTGTCTCAAGCTGAGGAAGGGCTGCATCACCTTGCACATTGTCTTGGGGACCAATGTCTTCAGCAGCATTGGGGTTGGCTGCTGGAATGTCTTCAGCGTGCGGAGCCTCTATGTAAGCAGGCTCATGCACTGTCAACTGACGGTCTGCGTCAGGATAGCGGACGCAGAGTGGTTCAACTATCAGGGGCTCTGTGGGAGCAGCCCGAGATTTCTTGGTCTTGCGCTTCTTGATGATGGGTTCAGAAGGAGAGGCTTCATAATGTTTTCTCTTCTTAGCTTTAGCCTCTGCAGTCCATGTCTTCTTGTGCTGTGAGGCGGTTGATCGACTCTTTGGCTTCGAGCCAGTCGTTGCAGCGGGGAAGACAATCGGAGCATCAGGTTCTGACCTTGGCGCTTCAGGTTCGGGCACAGCCGCCTTCTTTTTCTTCTTCGCGGCCATCCTGGGGTCAATGCCGGGACGCCCAAGTGCCTTGCGCTTTTCTGCCTCATTGTAGGCTTGCACGCAGCGATCAGCCAAAGTCTTCATGCGTTCTCGCGAGCCTTGAGCTTCGGCACGCGTCTTCAGGAAGTTTTCTTTCAGCTCGTGCAACATGATCCTGAAGTTTTTCACTTCTTGCACACTGAGCTTGGCCACGTGCTTCTTTAACTGAGCCTTTTCATGATCAATTTTCTGCTTCAGTTCTACAATTCGCTGGGCTATTGCAAGTTCTGAAGCGATTGCACCTTGAAAGGCAACGCTGAGGCCTATGGGTAGCTGCAGATCATTGAAGCTTATGTCTGGTGTGTCAAACCATTCATCGATGAAGTTGTGGATGATGGCGACATCAAACAGAGGCAGATTGTTGAAGATTTCAGCCTCCTCCTTGCTCTTGATGAGCTGCTCAAGAGCATCATCTCCAAGATCTTCATCGCTTGAGAGATCAATGGCTTCGCAGCGCAGAATGTCAGCAGCTGTGAGCTCTTTGCCTGTGTGTGACTGAGGCTTCTTGGCTTCTTGGGGCTTGGACACTCGTGATAAGCCTTCTGACTGCACACTGGCTTCAGGAGGTGCAGTTGCTAAAGGCTTCACTCTTGCGATCTTGGGAGAAGCGGCTGGCTTTGAAGCTTTTGGTGCTTTTGGCTTCTTCTGCTTTGGCTTCGGAGCAGCAGGGGCGTCATCTGACTCAGTATCTGCTGGAGGGTCATTCACAGTAGTCCCTTGGACTAGGATGCGAGTGATGAGGCCTGCAAGATTGGCATACGGCCCGATGATATTGGGATCGGCGTTGCGTGTGCCATCTGCCCTTGGTGAGGAGGGATCAGGGTTGAAGTCAAGCCCAAATTTCTTCTTGTTTATCTTTGCTGACTGTTGTGCAAACTGAAAGTTGCGCTTGAAGAGATTATCATCGCGACACCAGAGAAGTGATGACGGATGTGCCTCAGCTGGCTGTGGTCCTCTCACCATGCATGGATAGAAGCCTTGAGCAATGGCTTCGTCTCTGGACCTGGGTACGAGATTTTTGTATAATACATCTCCCCACGGTCTCTTGATGGCGCACTTCTCCGCATATTCCTGAGTGACGAAGCGGTAGTGGAACCATTGCTCTGCCCAATATCTTCGAATCCATTGGATTCGTGTCTTGCGCTGACCATAGCTTTCTTCAGGATCAGTTTTGTACATCTCTGCCAATTCATCAGGCAGATCTTTGGACGTTTCACCACGTCGCTGTCTGCCTCCCTTCCTTGCAGCTGTTTCTGAAGCCATGAATAACTTGGAAGGCTTCAAGATGTTCAAAGGCTTCAAAGGCTTCCTTTTGCAAGAACTGGCTTCAGGCGAGTTGATGTGATGCTGCAAGTACTCTGCAAATGAATGCAGACTATGAGAACCAAAGGATTCTCCCACGGACATGTACCTGTGACAGCATTAAGGTGCGAGGGAAGGGGAAGAGGTCATATGCATTCTCAGAAGATTTTGAAGATAAATCGGTTTAGAAGACATTGACCTCATTATGCGAAGACATTCACTTATAGATAAGAAGTTGGTTCCAGATTTGTACGAACCCATGGATCAGTACAAGTGAGGAATCTAACTACTTTATGAAGCACAAGTGAATATACTAGGCATGTTATGAGATGCAGCGAGAGATTTAACTGGTGTGAAGAGAAACTTCTTATGGCAGAAAGTGACTGAACTGTAGGATCAAAAGAAGCTGTAAAAAGAGGTTTTATTTACCACACTTGGAACTGCTAGACGAAGTGAGAGTTGAGGCCGAGCAGTTCGATCCTCCATGCCCTAACTTGGCGATGGAAGACACCTACGGCGACGGCGGAGAGAGCGATGTCCGCTGTCGGCGTGAAAACGGCGTCGGAGAGGTTGCGGCAGTGAAGCGCTTCATCGCCGGCGTCGTCGAGTGCTAGCGGTGGCGCTAGGGTTCGTGCGAGGGTGGAAGAAGGAGATAATGACCGCAGTGAATCGTGTATTTATAGGGATAGAGGCGGCACAACGTTATTATGCAGGTACCCCTGGCGGTTCGCATTTGAGGCACGCGTGGCCAGTTAGAGGAAGATTGGGATTTGTTCTGTGTCCCACGCACGCCTAAATTGTCGGACGGTCGTTCCTGCTTCTCCGGATCTTATGTGGAGGAATGAGCATTAAAAACGGACTTTTATGGTTGTCTCAATGTCTTCGGCCGACAAGGACACTGTGAAGACATTCGACAGTTTCAACAGAATGCATATGACTTGGAGAGATAGAGTTTGAGATAGAAAGCATAGAGAGGTTAGGGTCCGATCACATTCACTTAGTTCAAAAGATTCAACCAAGAAGACATAGCTATAAGTGAATGCTGTAGAGGACAGAACATCAGTACATATATATCCATATAATCAACGCAGTGAAGATAATCATGAAGACATATTGAGAATGAAACCAAACCAATTGTGAAGACATTGAGAGGTAACGCCATGAGAGAAACACTTCAAAATGGAACGTTTGGTGGTGGCGTTACCCACCGTATAGGAAGTATTAGACCCAGACATGGCGCACAATTATCGTGGCGCTCCGAAGTCAAATTCCACATTAATGTATTCACACTTAGAATGTATGTCTTCATTGTTTGAAGATATACGCTACTTCGTGTGTTGCACATCTAAGTCATCAATATGCTTAAGTGTTAGGATGTGTGCCTGATCACAGGACATTTGAGGATTCCAAGATATTTAGCTCACACCGTAACTTGCAAAATCTCTTCTCATCCAAGGGATTTGTGAAGATATCTGCCAATTGTTCTTCAGTGTTGACGTGTATGATATCAATGTCTTCCTTCACAACATGATCTCTGAGAAAGTGATGACGAATTTCAATGTGCTTTGTCTTCGAGTGCTGAACTGGGTTGTTGGCAATCTTGATGGCGCTTTCGTTGTCAAAGTAAAGTGGCACTTGCTTCAGATGAATGCCATAACCTTGAGTGTTTGCTTCATCCACAGAAGCTGAGCACAGCAAGATCCAGCAGCAATGTATTCAGATTCAGCAGTGGAGAGTGATACACAGTTCTGCTTCTTTGAAGACCAACATACAAGTGATCGTCCCAGAAAGTGACATGTGCCTGATGTAGACTTGCGATCAACTTTGTCACCAGCATAATCAGCATCCGAAAATCCAACTAAATCAAACTCTGAGCCCTTTGGATACCATAATCCTAGAGTTGGGGTGTGAGCCAAATATCGAAGAATTCGCTTCACAGCTAAGTGATGCGACTCCTTTGGTGTCGCTTGAAATCGAGCACACATGCAAACACTAAGCATGATATCTGGCCTAGATGCACATAAATAAAGCAAAGACCCAATCATGGAGCGGTATACCTTTTGATCTAACTCTTTACCATTGTCGTCGGGACCCAGATGATGCTTGGCTGGCATTGGTGTTGTGAAGCCTTTGCAGTCTTGCATACCGAACTTCTTCAGGCACTCTTTAAGATACTTCTCTTGAGATATGAAGATGTCATTGCGTTGTTGTCATATTTGAAGACCAAGGAAGAACTTCAGCTCCCCCATCATGGACATCTGATATTGCTCTTGCATCATATATCCAAACTCTTCACTGTACTTCTGATTGGTGCAGCCGAACATAATGTCATCCACATATATTTGGCACACAAATAGTTCACCATCATATGTCTTTGTGAAAAGAGTGGGATCCAGGGAACCAGGTATGAAGCCTTTGCTTTTCAGAAAGTACTTGAGTGTATCATACCAGGCCCTAGGGGCTTGTTTGAGGCCATACAGTGCCTTGTTGAGCTTGTATACCATATCAGGATATTTTGGATTTTCAAAGCCAGGTGGTTGTGCAACATACACTTCTTCTTCAATCTTGCCATTGAGAAAGGCACTTTTCACATCCATCTGATAGAGAAGTATGTTATGATGATTTGCATAGGCCAGCAGTATGCGTATGGCTTCAAGCCTAGCCACAGGAGCAAATGTTTCATCGAAGTCAATGCCCTCCACCTGAGTATATCCTTGAGCAACTAGACGAGCTTTGTTTCTGACAACTTGACCATGCTCATCTTGCTTGTTGCGGTATATCCATTTGGTGCCTATTATGTTGTGCTTCCGTGGATCAGGACACTTGACCAGTTCCCATACATTATTCAGCTCAAACTGTTGAAGCTCTTCTTGCATAGCTTGAATCCATTCAGGTTCCATGAAGGCTTCTTCAACTTTCTTGGGTTCTGATATTGAGACGAATGCGAAATGCCCACAGAAGTTTGTTAGCTGAGTTGCCCTTGAACGAGTGAGTGGACCAGGTGCATTGATGCTGTCCATTATTTTGTCAATTTGTACTTCATTTGCAACACGAGGGTGTGTGGGGCGAAGACTTTGCTCTTGCTGATCTATGTGGTCATTTGAAGGTATATCTTCAGGCTGAGCATTGTCTTCATGTGGATCAGGTGCTGAGATGATAAGTTCTTCTTCAGGTTGAGCTTCAGAAGGTACAATTTCTCCAGTTCCCATAAGCTTGATTGATTCATTTGCTGGAACTTCATTAGCACATTTGGCAATTGCTCTCTTTGTGATCCATTGGTTTCATCAAACCGCACATCCACTGTTTCAACCACTTTGTAGTGGTAGAGGTTGAAGACTCTGTAGGAGTGCGAATCCTTTCCATATCCAAGCATGAAGCCCTCATGTGCTTTTGGTGCAAACTTTGAGGTGTGGTGTGGGTCCTTGATCCAGCATTTTGCGCCAAATACTCTGAAGTAACTGACATTTGGCTTCTTGCCAGTTAGGAGTTCATAGGATGTCTTGTTCAGAAGCTTATGAAGATAAACACGATTGATTGTATGGCATGCAGTATCAATGGCTTCAGTCCAGAATTTTCTTGGAGTCTTGTATTCATCTAGCATTGTTCTGGCCATCTCAATGAGTGTTCTGTTCTTGCGTTCGACGACACCATTCTGCTGTGGCGTGTATGGAGCTGAGAATTCATGTGTGATGCCCAAGGTGTCCAGATATGTATCAAGGCCAGTGTTTTTGAATTCAGTGCCATTGTCACTTCTGATGTGCTTTATCTTGGCGCCAAAATTGTTCATAGCTCGATTTGCGAAGCGTCTGAAGACATCCTGCACTTCAGTCTTGTAAAGGATTATGTGCACCCAAGTATATCTAGAATAATCATCAACAATTACGAAGCCATAGAGGCATGCAGAAGTAGTAAAAGTTGAGTAGTGAGTGGGACCGAAAAGATCCATGTGAAGCAGTTCGAAGGGTTGAGTAGTGGTCATGATTGTCTTCGAAGGATGTTTTGCCCTTGTCATCTTCCCTGCTTCACAGGCACCGCATAAGTGATCTTTCTTGAACTTGACGCCTTCAATGCCTATGACGCGCTTTTTCTTCGCAAGGGTGTGGAGGTTCCTCATGCCAGCATGCCCAAGCCTTCGATGCCAAAGCCAGCATTCTGAAGCTTTTGCAAGAAGACATACTGCAAGTTGTGGTCCTGCTGAGAAATCTACCACATACAAATCACCTTTCCTATACCCTTCAAACACTAGAGATTTGTCAGATTCCATTAGCACCAGGCAGCGATATTTGCCAAACATTACAATCATATTCAAATCGCAAAGCATTGAGACAGACATTAAGTTGAAGCCAAGGGATTCAACAAGCATGACTTTATCCATGTGTTGATCCTTTGAGATTGCAACTCTACCTAGACTCAATACCTTACTTTTACCAGTGTCAGCGAATGTAATGTGGCTCTTGTCGGATGGACGTAAAGTTGAGTCCATAAGAAGGCTTCTTCTACCAGTCATGTGATTTGTACACCCACTGTCAATAATCCATTCTGAAGACTTTGAAGTTGCTGGTATCGTACCCTACAGTGCAGTTAGGGGGATAGGCTTCACGAAGAGTGTTGTGAAGCATAAACATTTGACGAACCAGTGGGTTATGAAAGCTTAGATCCAAATTAGGACTAATGGGGAGAGTAGCATGCGATTCAGGAACGAAGTACATAATGATGCCATTTGGGCAGTTTATCTTGCGCCCCACAAGATTTTTATGGTCCCCAGCAATAGCATCAGAAGATTTTGTTTTTGTGCTGGAGACCTTTCCCTGCAAAGGAGAGTTAAGCTTTCTTAACCACCCACATCTTCAAGGGTGGCTTAGAAGCTATAAGTCTAAGTGCAGCATCTGAGAATTTTGGCTTTGAAACCTTAGCAAACAGTCTAGCAGGTGGACAATAATACTCATAGGAATAAGCAGAATAATTTTTGGTCATATGAACATGACGGTTCATGAACGCTCTCATATTCATATGCCTGAGTATGGTTCCCCTGCAAAACATTTGCGTTAGTGCGACTCAGGTGAGTCCCCTGTTTGTATGAAGCATTTGGACCATATGAAGCCTTTGGTCTGAGGTTTGTCTTCTTCAAGTGAGGTGTCATGAAGACATTCACAGGAAGATTTTCCAGACATGTTTTTGGAACCCAGATCTTCTTCATATGCGGTCCATTCCTACAGTTAGTACCAATGTACCTGGCAAACACTTCACCATTCTGATTCTTAAACAGCTTATAGTTTGCATCAAAGGATTCATCAATGATAATTGGGTTAGCACAAGTGAAGCCAGATAAATTGGATGGATCTGCTGAAAGTTCCTTTGCAGCAACCCATGTAGTTTTGGGGTACTGCTCAGGTTTCCAGTAAGACCCATCTGCATTAATTTTCCTTACGAACCCAACACCCTCTTTCCTAGGGTTTCGGTTCAGAATCTGCTTCTTAAGGACATCACATAATGTCTGATGCCCTTTCAGACTTTTGTACATCCCTGTTTCAAGCAATGTCTTCAACCTAGCATTCTCATCAGCAATAGCAGTGGTATCCTCAGCAGAGGGGTTAGTTACCATATCAACAGTTGAAGATATTGAAACAGTAGTAGCAGTGGAACATTCAGCAACAGAAGCAGCATTATCACGCTCAATGCATTTAAGACATGGCGGTTCAAATCCTTCCTGAGCGGGACTGATCTGTTCAGCGCGAAGTGACTCATTTTCCTTTTGAAGATCTTCATGAGCCACCCTCAATTTCTCAAGTTCTTGCTTCCTTTGAAGATAATCATAGGAAAGCTTTTCATGAGTTGTTGAGAGAGTATCATGACGATCTTCAAGTTCCTGATACTTAACGTGAAGGTTTTTTATGTCTTCAATTAAGGATTCAGATCGAGTCATTTCAGCACCCAACAGATCATCGCTTCTGTCTAACAATTTTTGAATATGTTCCATAGCTTTCTGTTGTTCAGTTGCAATTTTAGCAAGTGTTTTGTAGCTAGGTTTTGAATCACATTCAGAGTCATCGTCACTAGATGTTTCATAGCGAGTTGTGCGTGTGTTTACCTTGGCACCGCGTGCCATGAAGCAGTAGGTAGGAGTGGAGTCGTCCTTGTCATTTGCGTCGGTGTCGGTGATGCAGTCATTGTCTTCAGTATTGAAGATGGACTTGGCGACGTATGCTGTAGCCAGACTCGCAGTGCCAGAATCAGACTCCTCCTCAGACTCCACCTCTGCCTCCTCAGATGCGGACTCCTCCTCTGAATCCATCTCTTTTCCAACAAACGCACGTGCCTTGCCGGATGAGCTCTTCTTGTGTGATGAAGACCTTGATGAAGTTTTGGAAGAAGACTTTGAGTATTTCTTCTTCTTCTTGTCGTCAGAATCATATTCCTTGCTCTTCTTCTTCCTTCTGTTCTCATTGTCCCACTGTGGACACTCAGAGATGAAGTGTCCAGTTTTCTTGGACTTGTGACATGTTTTCTTCTTGTAGTCATGAGCAGAAGCTTCATCATTCCTTGAGCTTGATCGTGAAGATTTCCTGAAGCCTTTCTTCTTAGTGAATTTTTGGAACTTCTTCACTAGCATTGCAAGTTCTCTTCCAATGTCTTCAGGATCATCAGAACTGCAGTCAGATTCTTCTTCAGATGAGGAGACAGCTTTTGCCTTCTAGGCACGAGTTCGCCCATAGTTTGGACCGTAGATATCTCTTTTCTCAGAAAGCTGAAACTCATGTGTGTTGAGCCTCTCAAGTATGTCAGACGGATCGAGTGTCTTGAAATCAGGACGTTCTTGAATCATCAGGGCCAGAATGTCAAACGAACTATCAAGTGATCTCAGCAGCGTCTTGACGATTTCATGTTTGGTGATCTCAGTAGCGCCGAGGGCTTGAAGCTCATTTGTGATGTCAGTGAGCCGATCAAAGGTGTGCTGGACATTCTCATTGTCATTTCGTTTGAAGTGGTTGAAGAGATTGCGAAGGACACTGATTCTTTGATCTCTCTGGGTTGATATGCCTTCATTAACCTTGGACAGCCAGTCCCAGACCAGCTTGGATGTCTTCAAGGCACTCACACGGCCATACTGTCCTTTGGTCAGATGACCACAGATGATATTTTTGGCAGTAGAGTCCAGTTGAGTGAACTTCTTGACATCAGTAGCAGTGACACCTTCTCCAGCCTTGGGAACGCCGTTCTCGATGACATACCATAGGTCGACGTCAATGGCTTCAAGATGCATGCGCATCTTATTCTTCCAGTAGGGATATTCAGTTCCATCAAAGACGGGGCACGCAGCGGAGACTTTGATTATCCCTGCAGTCGACATAGCTAAAACTCCAGGTGGTTAAACCGAATCACACAGAACAAGGGAGCACCTTGCTCTGATACCAATTGAAAGTGCGTTATATCGACTAGAGGGGGGGTGAATAGGCAATTTTTATGAAAGTCTTCAAAACGTGAGAGTTATGAAGACAAACAGTGAAGATTTTGCCTATTACTATGCAACGGAAGTTAGATTACACTAGGCAAGCCATGGTCAAGTATTCAATAGAGTGAAAGCACAAAGACAAACAGCTGCAGTGTAATAAGGATCAGGTAGGAAGAAGTTATGAAGCCAAACAGATCATACATTCACGTTGTGAAGACAAAACATAGAGCAAGCATGCAATGGCTTCACAATGAGTAACAGTAAGAAAAAGGAAGTGAAGATGAAACCAGTGACACGTGAAGACAATGATTTTGTTGACAGTTCAGTTGCTGTGACAACTGTACGGTCTGGTTGGAGGCGGCTAGGTATTTAAACCAAAGACACACAGTCCCGACACCCAGTCAAGGACACTTAGTCCAAGACACCCAGTCCTCACCGTTTTCTCCTTGAGCTAAGGTCACACAGACCTCGCCCAATCACTCAGGTAAGTCTTCAAGGTAGACTCCCAAACCTTCACAGACTTCGTTCACTGACAATCCACAATTTCTCTGGATGCTCAGAACGCGACGCCTAACCGTCTGGAGGATGCACAGTCCTCAAGTGTAATAAGTCTTCAAATCACACAGACACGAAGACTTAAGTGATGCCCAATTTACTCTGGCTCTGGGTGGTTAGGGCTTTTCTCCTCACTGGGAATTTTTCTTTCAAAGGCTTCGAGGTGGGTTGCTCTCAAACGACAAAAGCCGTGCACTGAAATCTGAGCAGCCAACCGTTTATGGTTGTGGGGGGGTGGACTATTTATAGCCACTTGGCAACCCGACCTGATCTGTCCGAAATGACCCTGGGTCACTAAGGAACTGACACGTGTACCAACGGTCGAATTTTGAACTCACACGGCAACTTTACTTGGGCTACAAGTAAAGCTGACTTGTCTGACTCTGGACAAGATTTTCTCTCAAAGTCTTCGCTCGAAGACATAGGATTTGAATTAGGCATCACTTCAGTCATTCTGACTGGTTCTCTTCGACCCCACTTAACAGTACGGTGGTTCCTATGACACAAGATGAATGAAATAAAACTACGAAGGATCTAGGTCTTCGAGTTCCAAAAGCTTCATAGGGAGTCTTCTCATGTCATTGTCTTCAATATGAATATCTTCATAAACCACCATTGTCTTCAATGTCTTCGTACATTTTTAGGGGTCATCTCTGGTAGTAAAACCGAATCAATGAGGGACTTCTACCTGTGTTTTCCTGCAATTCTCACAAACACATTAGTCCCTCAGCTAGGTTTGTCGTCAATACTCCAAAACCAACTAGGGGTGGCACTAGATGCACTTACAGTTTGGTGACCTATTATATCTGGAATGGAAGCTCACATAAGTTGAGCTGATTTTTTCCATATGAAAGCAGAGGACCATATGGTTTGTGGCTGGGTTTTGTCTCCGACCAATGTGTCGTGATGAATTTGCAGGTACCCCGAGAGGCCCTTGAGTTTGCCGGAATGTCGATTAACTTCCGTTCCGGCAAATTCGGGTACTCCATATGTCCTATTTTCAGCAAAGGTCATGCTGAAATTTTCCGTGAATTTTAGCATGACTTTGCTAAAAGTAGGACATATGAGGTACTTGCGACTAATGCATTGGCCGGGGTATCTTAGTACTTAGTTAAGTAGGATCAACTACCCCGCCATTCTTGCTGCATTAAACCATAGGTGGCAATAGAGCCAAGTGATTAGGCCCAACTTAGAATTCTCGTTAGCATCGATAAACCCTAGATGATAAACCCAACATAGGTGGAAATAGAGCCAAGTGATTAGTGCCAAGTGATTAGGCCCAACCTAGGGTGCCTCGGCATCGATAAACCCTAAATGATGAAAACTTAACTTTGCTTCTATAGGGTGCCTCGGTGTCGATGAGAACCTAAATGATGTACGCTTAGGCTTTTAGGGTGCCTCGGCGTCGACAAAACCTAAATGATGAAAGCTTAGGCTTTTAGGGTGCCTCGACGTCGACAAACTCTAAATGATAAAACCTTGGCTTTTAGGGTGCCTCGGTGTCGATAAGAACCTAAATGATGAAAGCTTAGGCTTTTAGGGTGCCTCAGCGTCGACAAACCCTAAATGATAAAAGCTTAGCTTTTAGGATGCCTCGGTGTCAACAAACCCTAAATGATGTAGTTTTGAATTATGAACGTAGGATATGTCGTCATCATCATCGGACGACGAAAGTCTCCCGGCGGAGTGCGACTGGTGCCACGACGATCGAGGTCTATGCGACATGCCTCACCTGGACGATGATCGGCGCTTCAGCATTAAGCTCGAGGAGACCTTCGAACTTGAAACGGTACACAACGACGACAAGTGTTATTTTCATAATTAAGCATGACTTCAACTATTTCAACATGTAATTTTCATCTTTTACAATTCGAGTATAGCTTATCCCATGCCATGCAAGACGCTATGTCTTGGAGAGGATGGATTTTGAAGACCATGAAATTTCTGAAACAAAGAAAATTCACCTAAGGACTGATCACAATGTGGACTTTGAAGTAAATCTATATAATTCTGAGAGCGTAACCCATTTTGGTTGCAAAAATTGGGAAGCATTTTGCAAGATGTATGGTTTTGATGAGGGTATGCTTATCACCATGGATCTTGGTAATCCTGACATCGACCAAGACAATATGGACATTTGGGTCCTTGTTGATACGCCTCCAGTTCTACCGCTATGTGAGTTTCTCAAACATAGTTATTAGCTAATTTATATTGTTTATTTCAAAATACTTGACAGCTTATTTCCATTGACAGCTTATTTTTATTGTTCAAAGAATGTGCGGGAGATGGTAGAAAAAACCCACTACACCGATGGCTCCGAATTAACAACTTACAAGGAGAAAAATCATCTGGCCGGATTTTGTATTGACATTGAGAATTACATTATCCACAATCAAACTCCTCAACATTATGGTAAATACGTGCCACTAGTGCATGTGTTGAACTACGGTAACTACCATGGAGATACCCTGGTAGGATTTTTACTCTTACGACATTCGTGCATCTTTTGCATACTTCTAAAACTAGTACATCATTGCTAACTATGAAGTTATTACTATGTTCTTCAACAGATAATCCCAGAGAATTGTGTGCCTCATATGATGTATCAGAAAGGTAGTGTTAATGTTTTGAACATACAGCCAGGTCGTCCTACGAATCTCAACTGTCCATACGAGATTTCTAAAAGAAGTGGAGACATGAAAATCAAAGGATGGAAAAAATGTAAGGACAGTCGTAAGGAGCTTCTTGGAAGCAAAAGGAAGCGAAGCGCAAGAATTGGAGACAGGATGTTCTCCATTCTCCATAATGGAGAGTCAGGGTCTATATTGTTTTATGCTATTTTAGCTTAAATAGGGTATTTAGGTCCTGCGTAATACTAATGATCATGTGCTAAGAACAATTAAGTAGGGTTGGTTCGATGACTATCAAGATGATGGTCATATGACTAGTTATGAATAACGAGTAGAAGTTGTATGATGATGATTAGTAGGACTTGTTAGGATTAGTATTACTTCCGACAAACTCGATACTCGCAGTCTCGAGACTTGTAATGTTTTATCTTTGTTCGGTCTTTTGAATTCGGAGACTAATATAATGAATTGTATACGGAGACTAATCTTCTATTGTATTCGATGAATCTGCTGTTGCTGTGTGCTACTGTCTATATTCTGTCAAATAATATATTTTGTAACATGTGCAAAAATCAGAAAAGTAAAAAAAATAAAACCTAATATTCATACTAATGGCGCATCACTACAGAGTGCGCCATTAGTATGCCAAGTATACTAATGGCGCATCCATCCGCAGTGCGCCATTAGTGTGCCAAAGCACATGGTTAAATATGGCCCCTGGGAGGCATACTAATGGCGCATGGTGTTATATACTAATGGCGCACTGGGTGGTGCGCCATTAGTATACCAGATACTAATGGCGCACCAGTGGTGCGCCATTAGTAAAAAATACTAGTGGCGTGATACTAATGGCGCACCAGTGATGCGCCATTAGTAGGCAAAACTGGTGCACCATTAGTAGGCCTTTTCCTAGTAGTGAAAGCAGGTTCAGGCTGCTGCCGCCGTCCATAAGGACTCTAGTGAGATGAAATCCATCAATAATTGGGTCTAGAACCAATGCGGCGAATCCGCCATGACGGATGCTAGTGGGATGGTCCCTTCGATCAAAGGTGATCGGGCAGTAGGACCATGGGTTGAACTTTGGGGCGACTGGCTCTACCGCGTATACGTCCCTTAACGCGCGCTTCCGCTCCCTCTTGGGGACGTGGGTTGCGTATATCATGTTCACCGTCCGCACTTGTGGGGGAAAACCCTTCTGTCCACTTTTGTTCGGCGGCTGGGGCTCCTCGTCATCGTTGCTATGCAGCCCCTTGTCTTCATTTTCGGTGTTTAACTTGCCTGCCTGCTTGAACACCCAACAATCCCTGTTGGTGTGATTGGCCGGCTTTTTGGGGGTGCCATGTATTTGGCACAAGCGGTCGAGTATTCGGTCCAAACTGGACGGGCCCCTAGGATTCCTTTTGAATGGCTTTTTCCGCTGACCGGATTTAGAGCCTCTGAATCCGGCATTAACTGCCGTATCCTCAGCATTGTCGCCGTTAATGCGGCGCTTCTGCTTGTTGCGACGCGACCTGCCGCTACTGTTTCTGGCATCCGAATTACCAGGGTTCTTGGTCATATTGTTGCTATGAGCAAGCCAGCTGTCTTCTCCCATGCAAAAGCGGGTCATGAGTGTCGTGAGTGCTGCCATAGATTTCGGCTTTTCCTATCCTAGGTGCCGGGCAAGACACTCGTCACACATATTGTGCTTGAAGGCTGCTAGGGCCTCTACGTCCGGACAGTCGAGTATTTGATTTTTCTTTGTTAGGAACCGTGTCCAGAATTGCCTGGCCGATTCATCTGGCTGCTGAATTACGTGGCTTAGGTCATCGGCATCTGGAGTCGCACATAAGTGCCCTGGAAATTGTCGAGGAATGCGGCTTCCAGGTCCTCCCAACAACTGATTGATCCTGTTGGCAAGCTGTTAAGCCAATGGCGAGCTGGTCCTTTAAGCTTGAGTGGGAGGTATTTGATGGCATGGAAATCATCGCCGCGGGCCATATTGATATGAAGGAGATAATCTTCGATCCATACCGCGGGATCTGTTGTGCCATCATATGATCCGATGTTTACGGGTTTGAAACCCTCGGGGATTTGATGATCCATTATTTCGTTTGTGAAGCATAGTGGGTGTGCGGCGCCTCTGTACTGTGCTATATCATGATGTAGCTCCAATGAGCTTTGTCTACTGTGTTCGGCCTTGCCGAATTTGTGACCGGCGTGACGGTTACCGTCTCGAGCCGTGGGGCGCCCACGCGATCCGTAGATCGATCTTGTTTGCCTTGCCTTGTCCTCCAACATATCTCGTAAGTCCGGCGCATATTCCCGTGCCTTGGTACGGGGTGCAGCTTGTGTGGAGGGCTGAGAGGCCTCTCTGTCGCGGCCACGAGGTGGCCGGTCGGCCGCATCAAGTGCTTCCTCCTCTAATCGGGGTAGCAACCTGTGCTTTGGGTAGCTCTTGGAGGGGCGTTCGAGTTTATGCTCTTCGGCCGCAAGGACTTCAGTCCATCTGTCGACTAGCAAATCTTGATCAGCTTTAAGCTATTGCTTTTTTTCTTGAGGCTTCTTGCCGTGGCCATAAGCCTGCGTTGAAAACGCTCTTGTTCGACGGGATCCTCTGGCACGACGAATTCGTCGTCGTCGAGGCTTGCCGAGGCGACTCCGTGGCCCCGGCAAGAGCCTTGCCGGGGCAGCTTGCCTGACGCCAATGGAGTGAGCCACCCTTGAGCCAAGGGTTCCAACACCGCCAACAACTACATTGGAACCAGGGCTCGGGAGGCACCTCCGTAGTGGCATGCAGATACTCGTCAAAATCATGAATGTGTGAGATCAGATGAGGACCGGAAGACGGTGACCCTCGGCGGGATCCCAGCCGAGGGAATCCACAAGACCCCCGGCAAGCGCCTTGCCAGGGACGACTGCAATGCCACGGCAAGACCCTTGCCGGGCCCCTGGCAAGACCCTTGCCGAGGGCGTCGGCGGGGCCATAGCCAGGCCCACACCAACCAAGACTCCACCGCCGTTCGCATGCAGCTGCCATCCCATGCAGCTGGGCAGGCACCTGCGTGGCAACATGCAGCTTCCAGGCCAACTCAGCAAACACCTATGTGGTGGCATGCAGATCTTCATGAAGGCCCTACCACCGCGCCACCTCAGATGCCTACTTGCCTACATGGCGCTGCATGCATCGTTGGCCTGGGCGCCTGTCGAAGTGAGGCGGAGCGGCGACGGATGGGACGGGCCTCGTTCCCGTCCTCGATAAAGCTAACGAACACCTAAGTAGCACATTTAATGCGCTTTGCCCTGTAACACCGCGCGATAAGCTCGCGCACTGTAGGCCTTTCCACCTCATGTGTGCCACTGTGGCAACCCCTTTTTCCTATAAAAGGAGGTCCGAGGCGACCAGGGGAGGGATTCGGCTTTTTGGAACTATGCAACCACCATAGCTAGTTCGAGAGCTCAAGAACACTCAATACATCACCAAAGCAGGACTAGGGTATTATGCATCCTCGCGGCCCGAACCTGGGTAAACGACCCGTGTGCCTTCTATCAGACCTGCTCTTTGCACAACCTCGTGCCCGCCGACCGTAGAAGGGATCCCAGTGACCCCATAGGTGTCGTTCTCACCGACATGCTGGTACGTCTGCAACTTATCTATAATATTTGACTGTTCCATGCTGTTATATTATTATTCTTGGATGTTTTACAATCATTTTATATCATTTTTTTGGTACTAACCTATTGACATAGTGCCTAGTCCCAGTTGCTGTTTTTTTGCTTGTTTTTTTACTTCGTAGAATATCAGTACCAAATGGAGTCCAAATGCAACGAAACTTTTTGTGGATTTTTCTGGACCAGAAGAGACAAGTTGGGCCAAAGAAGTACCAGAGGGGGATCCAAGGGGAGCACAACCCACCTGGGCACGCTTGGGGGCCCAGGCGCGCCCTGGTGGGTTGTGCCCACCTCGGGGGTCCCCCACACCAGCTCTTTGCTCTATAAATACCCCAATATTCCAGAAAACCTAGGGGAGTCGACGAAAATCAATTCCAGCCGTCGCAAGTTCCAGAACCACCAGATCCAATCTAGACACCATCACATAGGGGTTCATCATCCTCATTGGTGCCTCTCCGATTTTCTGAGTAATGGGCCACGGGTTGGCTAACCCAGGCCCAGAACCTTTCAAGACATTGAGGCAGACTGCGCCCCTCGAGATCCCACGACGAAGAGCCGCCTTCTAAGAGTTGGCGGTGAGGCGGCCGGCTGCCCACTCGCGGCCGAGTCCTAGGGACGACTTCAGGATGAGCCGACTCCAGACTGGCAACTTCCAGAGAAGCCGGCCTTGGGGAGTCAGCCCGCGACGCCAACAACCCACATGCCCTCATAAAGAGGGACAGGACGGGGAGTGGCCACAGTAAGGTCCACTCCCACCCCTTTTCCAAGGGCAGGTGTGGCTACAGTACGCCGTACCTGCGGAGATCTCCGCGCGGCGTGACACTGTTGCCATGCCGGCCCTGACATCGGCCCCAGGGGGCGGAGCCCTGTGCCCATGAAGGCCTGCTGGTACGACCCAGGGATGATGGGTCCCACCAGTCGGCGGGCATACGAAAGACGGCGAAAGCACCACCAGTCGGCCCGGATGGAAGTCGGCCACCAGAAGTTGGCCGACCCCTCCCACGGGCCCCACGCGCCATTAATCAGACACGACAAGTAGTGGCCACAGTGATCGCCCGCCAGACGGCGGGGCTATCACCACGACCTCATGACTGAGCCTGCATCATTAGAGGCACGGCTATAGTAATCTGCAGCCGGCAAAGACCTGCCCGCGGCGGACACGGCCTGTCGGCTCCACACCAAGCCAGTCGGCGGGCCCCAGGAGTCGGCGGATAAGACGGCGACCAGAGAGACTGACGGCTGGGCCCGCGCCCAGCCGGATTACCATTGTACCCCTGGGGGGTAGGCCTATATAAACCCCCCAGGGCATCCATGCAAAGGGTTGGAATCCATTAGCACTAGACTAGATCATATAGGAAGGAGAGAGCTAGCCTTGCCTTCTCCTACCACCAGGAAACAGCTCAAGGAGCAACCGTGTAAACACTTGGCCGTAGTGATCATGCGGAGACCCCGTAGAGCAGCAGTAGGGGGTTTCATCTCCCCGGAGAGCCCTGAAGCTGGGTAAGATTCGCCGGCGTGCATGTCTTAGCTTATCCTGTTTCCAGGCACCGGCGACGTTCTACTCGTCCCCACCATGTTAAGCCATCCTTTGGCATATGTCGCACCCAACCCCCGACATTTGGCGCCCACCATGGGGCATGGTGCACCGTCGTCCGGAGACCTGCTCTGGACAGGAACCCTTTTTCTCCCTGGCGAGCGCAGCCAGCCTGGCACGCCAGACGGAGTTTGCGCTGATGCGCTGCACAATGTTGAGATCGCCTGTGCAGCCAGTTGCCTCGCTGATCTTGTTGGCGAGGTTCGCCTCTCCGACGACCCTACATCCAACGCAGGCACGGGCGGCCCCGAGAGCCTCCTCGCGGGCCTCCTCGACCAACTCCACGTCGCCGGTGAGCCAGCCGTGGACTTGGAATTGTAGGCTCCACCGACCCGATGCTGGTCGACTCCGACATCGCGTCACTCGACGCGTTCCCCACCAATGTGGTGGTCTACGACGAGCCTCTCCCTCACGCGGAGAGCGACGAAAGCACCGTCACTGAGGTGCTCGTCATCGGTCATGACGAGCCTCCCAGTGGAGGAGCACATGACCCACTTGGTGCGGCACTACAAGACCTAACTGCGTCCATTCCGGAAGACGCTGACGCGGAGACGTTGGAGGCGCGCCGCCTTCAGCTCGTCGAAGGCGCGAAGAAGCTGGCTAGCATGAGAGGCTTGACAGAATCCTACCAGCGTGAGATGGATCACGCTGTGGGTGGCTCGCCAGCCCCCGCTGGGCCCAGTCGCCTTGGCGCGGTCTAGCAGCGCGGCGAGGCCATCGCCAACCTGTTCGTGGCAAATCGCCCTGTGTACGCCACGCCTGCGGAGAACATTCGGGCCGCCCAGGCGGCGGCGGACGAGCTGGACAACTTCGAGGGCGAAGAGCGCTGTTGGGTCTAACCCTAGATAGCACGAACTGGTTTTCGGGGACAGAGGTAGAAGAAGAAGTAAACGCATAGGTGTTTTGCGGCGACAAACGCCTCGCTGACGAACAGCGTTTTTCTCCAGCTCAAACTGTAAACAAATCACGAGCTACATAGACCTATATAGGCAGACGCACGCCACCGGCGCTACAAAACCGCCAACAACCTGGACGCACCACACATCTCGTAACAAACACGAGATCAGCCAGCTTTTTAGCTAACAGAAACGCAGCGCTCACGGAGCCTCCTAGCGATCCGGTCTTCCATCGATCGTGAGCCCGGCTTGCTCGTCCGCCCGACCTGGCACCAGGTTCCTCCCGTTGCACCTGCTGCACGCTATCTCGATCGCCATACGATCGCCACAAACCGGCTGGACTCGACCCAAACACACGCGCACACATACGCTGGTGACCACGGACAGGAACGCGCACACACACGCGACGCACATCCGCACACACACGGTTTATTCCTAACAATCTCCCCCTAAACCGTGACCTACAGGAGGCCAGGTTCTTCGTCGACGTCGGCGAGGAGCGCTTTCTCCTTCTTTGGCTGCCGGCAGTCACGGGAGAAGTGGCCACAAACGCCACAGTTGTAGCACTTCCCGCGCCGCCGTCTCGTGCCCGAGGCCACGCTGCTCGCACCGTCATCGTGGTCGAGGCCGCCGCTGCGCTGATGTTGTCGTGCCTCCCACTGGGCCGCTGTGAACATCAGCTGATCGCCGCCTCGTCCGCTGTTGTCCTGTGTGCGCCGATGTAAGCGTTCATCAAACGCCTTGAGCCTGCTCAACGCCTCCTCGAACGCCATCGTCTCCACGTCGCAGAACTGTTCGATCCCTGCCACCGCGGCATACAACCTATCGGGCACCGTGTCGAGCAATTTTTTCACCATGGCGGCGTCGCCGAGCGTCGAGTCGAGGCCAGCATACCTTGCTGCCATGCCGCCGATTTTGCTGGCGTACGCGTCGAGCGCCTCCCCCTCCTCCATGCGCAGGTTGTCAAACTCGCCATGGAGAGTGGAGAGCCGCGCCGCCTGGACCCGATCAGCGCCGACGAACCTCGTCTTCAAGCTGGCCCACACCTCAGCCGCCATCTTCTTCGTCGATACCTGCATCAACAAGTCTTCGGAGAGTGCACCGAACAGCACCGCCCTCGCCGTCTTGTTTTTCCCCGCGTCGACCGCCACGTCGCCGGCCGGCGACACTGCTTCCCAGAGGTTCTGGGCGTCGAGGATGGCTTCGGCCTTGATCGCCCATACCGTGTAGTTGTCCGGTGTGAGCATCGGTATCGGCATCGACACCGTGCTACCCCCTGCGCGGTGCGGGACAATCACCATGGCCACGAGCATAGGAACAAACGAGGCTCTGCATACCAATTGTTGGGTCTAACCCTAGATAGCACGAACTGGTTTTCAGGGACAGAGGTAGAAGAAGTAAACGCATAGGTGTTTTGCGGTGACAAACGCCTCGCTGACGAACAGCGTTTTTCTCCAGCTCAAACTGTAAACAAATCACGAGCTACATAGACCTATATAGGCAGACGCACGCCACCGGCGCAACAAAACCGCCAACAACCTGGACGCACCACACGGCTCCTCGATACGGCTGCCGCGTAGAACGAGGCCGGCTGCCGCACGGAGGCGTCGCAGCGGCAAAACGACGACCTTCACCGAGATCAAGGCGCGGCGTCTCGGACGCCAACTGGCGGCGCCCGAGGAAGGAAAGACAAGGATCCGGCTGTCAGCCACAGTCGGACTCACATTACCATAGAGCGCGACCAAGACGGCCGCCCGAGAGTAGTGGAACGACGGGACCATCCGACTCTCGGAGAGGCGAGTCTCCCCGCCGCCTGTTGACCATCCGACTCTCGGAGACCGCCTTGGCTGCAGAGAGGGAGTCGGAGAAAACGACGCCCGCCACTGGATCGACCGACTTCACCGATCCCTGGCGCTGGAAGAAGAAGACGAGTTGGGTCCGCCTTGTTTCGGGCCCCGCATTCGAGACGAGCCCTTTCCCAAAGGGTTCATGTTCCCAAGAGACATGCCCAAGTACACTGGCTCCGTGAAGCCGAAGGACTGGCTGGTTGACTACTCCACGGCTGTTAACATAGCAAACGGCAACAAGCGTGTCACCGTAAAATACGTTCCACTCATGCTCCAGGGCACGGCCCGGACATGGCTGAACAATCTAAAGCCCCGCAACATCAACAGATGGGTCGAATTCACCGAAGCATTCGTCCGCAACTTCACAAGCACGTACAAGCGTCCTCCCAAGCCTCGTCAGCTTTCCTTGTGCATGCAAGGCCCCAACGAGTCGACTCGGGACTACCTCACGCGTTGGGCCGAGCTTCGGAACTCCTGCGAGGTCGTGCACGAGGTGCAGGCTATCGAGTACTTCACCGCCGGGTGCAGAGAAGGCACCCTCCTCAAGCACAAGCTCCTCTGCGACGAGCCAGAAACCCTCGATGAGCTGCTGATCATAGCAGACAAGTATGCCACGGCCGACTCCTCCATGAAGGCGGAGATTCAAGTTAGCGCGACTGGCAAAGTGGCCCCTCAAGCTCCTAGAACTCCGGCGGGAGACGCCAGTCGGCGGCAACAGCAGAACGACCACAAGTGCAAGGCCCCGCAGCCGGCTTCCAGCAACCGGCAGGTCGCGACAGTTGAAGACCAGCAGCCGGATGGGCAGCCTCCACCCAAGCAACAGAAAGGTGGCAAGCCCAACTGGTTGTCGGCTTTCTCATACGAGCAGACTCTGGATGGTCCTTGCAAGTTCCATAGCGGCGCGAAGCCGTCGAACCACACCACCCGGAAGTGCCACTGGCTCAACAGGATCGCCAAAGGAGACGGCCTCCTACCTCCCCCGCCTGCTGGGCAGCAGCCTCCGCCTCCGCCCCAGCAGCCGGCTGTCAGGCCAGTCGGCGCAGTACAAGACAAGTACCCCGAAGAGCACGGAGCCTACGTGATATTTACCAGCGTGGTTGATGATCGACGCAGCAGGCGGCTGCAGCGATAAGAGGTGAATGTAGTAGCATCAAAGACACCAGAGTTCATGCACTGGTCCGAGAAGCCTATCAGCTGGAGCAGGGCTGATCACCCAGAGGTGATGCCGAGTCCGGGCTCTTATGCCTTGGTCTTGGATGCCACCTTTGCCATGGATAGACGAGCTGCTCGTTTCTCGCGAGTTCTGATAGACGGGGGCAGCAACATCAACATCCTGGACAAGGACACCATGGAGAAGTTAGGAATCAAGCAAAGACAGCTTCAGAACAGCCGGAATGTGTTCCACGGCATTGTTCCTGGTGTTTCCTGCTCACCAATCGGCAAGATCCTGATGGACGTCCTCTTTGGAGACAAAGATCAGTTCCGCCAAGAGTCAGTTTGGTTTGAGGTGGTGGACCTCGAGAGCCCATACCATGCATTACTTGGCCGACCTGCCCTGGCCAAGTTCATGGCGGTCCCCCACTACGCCTACCTCAAAATGAAGATGCCCAGTTCCAGGGGGATTCTGACCATAGCCGGTGACTATCGGAAGTCGTCTGCCTGCGCGGCTGAGAGTAGTCGGCTGGCCGAGTCCCTGGTGATCGCGGTCGAGAAGCGGCTCCCTGACCAGGTTGTGGCGATGGCCGGCAAGCAGCTAGAGGTGTCGCCTAACCCAAAGGAGTCGAAGGCTGAGGGTTCGTTCAAGCCGGCCAAAGATACAAAGAAGATACCCTTGGATCCAGAGCACCCAGAGAGGTACGCTGTCGTAGGCGCAAACCTCGACAGGAAATAGGAAGGCAAGCTCATCGATTTCCTCCGTGAGAATCGGGACATCTTCGCATGGTCCCCCAAAGACATGCTAGGTGTACCGACGGAATTCACCGAGCACAAGTTACATGTCCGATCTGACGCAAAGCTGGTCAGGCAGCCCTTGCGCCGCCTATCAGAAGAAAAGAGAAGAGTTGTCGGAGAAGAGATAGCCCGACTCCTAGCAGCCGGCTTCATTATGGAAGTATTCTTTCCAGAGTGGCTAGCCAACCCGGTCCTGGTACTGAAGAAGAACAAGCAGTGGCGAATGTGTATTGACTACACAAGCCTCAACAAGGCCTGCTCCAAGGACCCATTCGCTTTACCAAGAATTGATCAGGTGATAGACTCCACAGCCGGATGCGAGTTGTTGAGATTTTTGGATGCATATTCAGGATATCACCAGATCAAGCTGAACCCGGCTGACAGACTGAAGGCTGCCTTCATCACGCCGTTTGGAGTCTTCTGCTACCTCACCATGACATTCGGCTTGAGGAATGCTGGTGCCACCTTTCAGCGTTGCATGCAGAAGTGCCTCCCCAAGCAACTCGGCAGAAACGCCCACGTCTATGTGGACGATGTGGTGGTGAAGACGGAAAAGCGTGGAACACTGCTGGAAGACCTCAAGGAGACCTTTGAGAACATGCGCCAATTCCAAATCAAGCTCAACCCTGAGAAGTGCGTCTTCAGAGTACCAGCCGGCCAACTGCTTGGCTTCCTGGTCTCTGAACGCGGCATAGAGTGCAACCCTGTAAAGATCAAGGCCATTGAGAAGATGGAGGTACCTAGCCGACTGCTGGACGTGCAAAAGTTCACCGGCTGCTTGGCGTCCATCAGCCGATTCATCAGTCGGCTGGGCGAGAAAGCTCTCCCCTTATACCAGCTCATGAAGAAGACCACTTTTTTCGAGTGGAACCACAAGGCGGACGAAGCTTTTCTCTAGTTGAAGAAGATGCTGACTACTCCACCCGTTCTGGCGGCTCCGACTCCTAAGGAACCTATGCTCCTGTACATCGCCGCCACCAGCCGGGTAGTCAGCACAGTCATTGTAGTGGAACGCAAGGAGGAAGGCAAGGCACTACCTGTCCAGAGACCGGTATATTACCTGAGCGAAGTACTGTCAGCCTCCAAGAAGAACTACCCCCACTACCAGAAGATGTGCTATGGTGTGCACTTTGCCGCCAAGAAATTGAAGCCTTACTTTCAAGAGCATCCAATCACTATGGTCTGCACGGCCCCACTTGCCGAGATCATCAGAAGCCGAGATGCTTCTGGCCGAGTGGCCAAGTGGGCCATAGAGCTGGCTCCCTACACCATTCACTACCAGCCCCGCACCGCCATCAAGTCACAAGAACTGGAGGACTTTCTCGTCGACTTGGCTGAGACCC